>NW_027192982.1:165000-168017 GCF_949987515.2 Delphinus delphis | reverse complement strand
AACCCTAACCCTAACCCTAACCCGAACCCTAACCCTAACCCGAACCCTAACCCTAACCCTAACCCTAACCCGAACCCTAACCCGAACCCTAACCCTAACCCTAACCCTAACCCGAACCCTAACCCGAACCCTAACCCTAACCCTAACCCTAACCCTAACCCGAACCCTAACCCGAACCCTAACCCTAACCCTAACCCGAACCCTAACCCTAACCCTAACCCTAACCCGAACCCTAACCCGAACCCTAACCCTAACCCTAACCCTAACCCTAACCCGAACCCTAACCCTAACCCTAACCCTAACCCTAACCCTAACCCGAACCCTAACCCTAACCCTAACCCTAACCCTAACCCGAACCCTAACCCTAACCCTAACCCTAACCCTAACCCTAACCCGAACCCTAACCCTAACCCTAACCCTAACCCTAACCCTAACCCTAACCCTAACCCTAACCCTAACCCTAACCCTAACCCTAACCCTAACCCTAACCCTAACCCTAACCCTAACCCTAACCCTAACCCTAACCCGAACCCTAACCCTAACCCTAACCCTAACCCTAACCCTAACCCTAACCCTAACCCTAACCCTAACCCTAACCCTAACCCGAACCCTAACCCTAACCCTAACCCGAACCCTAACCCTAACCCTAACCCTAACCCGAACCCTAACCCTAACCCTAACCCTAACCCTAACCCTAACCCGAACCCTAACCCTAACCCTAACCCTAACCCTAACCCTAACCCTAACCCGAACCCTAACCCTAACCCTAACCCCTAACCCTAACCCGAACCCTAACCCTAACCCTAACCCTAACCCTAACCCTAACCCTAACCCTAACCCTAACCCTAACCCTAACCCTAACCCTAACCCGAACCCTAACCCTAACCCTAACCCTAACCAACCCTAACCCTAACCCTAACCCTAACCCTAACCCTAACCCTAACCCTAACCCTAACCCTAACCCTAACCCTAACCCTAACCCTAACCCTAACCCTAACCCTAACCCTAACCCTAACCCTAACCCTAACCCTAACCCTAACCCGAACCCTAACCCTAACCCTAACCCTAACCCGAACCCTAACCCTAACCCTAACCCTAACCCTAACCCTAACCCTAACCCTAACCCTAACCCTAACCCTAACCCTAACCCTAACCCTAACCCTAACCCTAACCCTAACCCTAACCCTAACCCTAACCCTAACCCTAACCCTAACCCTAACCCTAACCCTAACCCTAACCCTAACCCTAACCCTAACCCTAACCCTAACCCTAACCCTAACCCTAACCCTAACCCTAACCCTAACCCTAACCCTAACCCTAACCCTAACCCTAACCCGAACCCTAACCCTAACCCTAACCCTAACCCTAACCCGAACCCTAACCCTAACCCTAACCCGAACCCTAACCCTAACCCTAACCCTAACCCGAACCCTAACCCTAACCCTAACCCTAACCCGAACCCTAACCCTAACCCTAACCCTAACCCGAACCCTAACCCTAACCCTAACCCTAACCCTAACCCTAACCCTAACCCCTAACCCGAACCCTAACCCTAACCCTAACCCTAACCCTAACCCTAACCCTAACCCTAACCCTAACCCTAACCCTAACCCTAACCCTAACCCTAACCCTAACCCTAACCCTAACCCGAACCCTAACCCTAACCCTAACCCTAACCCTAACCCGAACCCTAACCCTAACCCGAACCCTAACCCTAACCCTAACCCTAACCCTAACCCTAACCCGAACCCTAACCCTAACCCTAACCCTAACCCTAACCCGAACCCTAACCCGAACCCTAACCCTAACCCGAACCCTAACCCGAACCCTAACCCTAACCCGAACCCTAACCCTAACCCTAACCCTAACCCTAACCCGAACCCTAACCCTAACCCTAACCCTAACCCTAACCCGAACCCTAACCCTAACCCTAACCCTAACCCGAACCCTAACCCGAACCCTAACCCTAACCCTAACCCTAACCCTAACCCTAACCCTAACCCTAACCCTAACCCTAACCCTAACCCTAACCCGAACCCTAACCCGAACCCTAACCCTAACCCTAACCCTAACCCTAACCCTAACCCTAACCCGAACCCTAACCCTAACCCTAACCCTAACCCTAACCCGAACCCTAACCCTAACCCTAACCCGAACCCTAACCCTAACCCTAACCCTAACCCTAACCCTAACCCTAACCCTAACCCTAACCCGAACCCTAACCCTAACCCTAACCCGAACCCTAACCCTAACCCTAACCCTAACCCTAACCCGAACCCTAACCCTAACCCTAACCCGAACCCTAACCCTAACCCTAACCCGAACCCTAACCCTAACCCTAACCCTAACCCTAACCCTAACCCTAACCCGAACCCTAACCCTAACCCTAACCCGAACCCTAACCCTAACCCTAACCCTAACCCGAACCCTAACCCTAACCCGAACCCTAACCCTAACCCTAACCCTAACCCGAACCCTAACCCTAACCCTAACCCTAACCCTAACCCTAACCCTAACCCTAACCCTAACCCGAACCCTAACCCTAACCCTAACCCTAACCCTAACCCTAACCCTAACCCGAACCCTAACCCTAACCCTAACCCGAACCCTAACCCTAACCAACCCTAACCCTAACCCTAACCCTAACCCTAACCCGAACCCTAACCCGAACCCTAACCCTAACCCTAACCCTAACCCGAACCCCTAACCCTAACCCTAACCCTAACCCTAACCCTAACCCTAACCCTAACCCTAACCCTAACCCTAACCCTAACCCGAACCCGAACACTAACCCTAACCCGAACCCGAACACTAACCCGAACCCTAACCCTAACCCTAACCCGAACCCTAACCCTAACCCTAACCCTAACCCTAACCCTAACCCGAACCCTAACCCTAACCCTAACCCTAACCCTAACCCTAACCCTAACCCGAACCCTAACCCGAACCCTAACCCGAACCCTAACCCTAACCCGAACCCTAACCCTAACCCTAACCCGAACCCTAACCCTAACCCT
>NW_027192982.1:0-150000 GCF_949987515.2 Delphinus delphis | reverse complement strand
CCCTAAAGCGTTGCCGTACCCTCACCTGGACCCTAAACCGTCCCCGTCCCCTAACCCTAACCCTAGCCCGAACCCTAACCCTAACCCTTCCCCGAAGCCTGACCCTCACCCGTCCCCTAATCCTAACCCGTACGCTAACACTAACCCGCGCCCTCACACGCACGCTCCCCCTAAATCGTTGCCGTACCCTCACCTGGACCCTAAACCGTCCCCGTCCCCTAACCCTAACCCTAGCCCGATCCCTAACCCTAACCCTTCCCCGAAGCCTGACCCTCACCCGTCCCCTAATCCTAACCCGTACGCTAACACTAACCCACGCCCTCACACGCACGCTCCCCCTAAAGCGTTGCCGTACCCTCACCTGGACCCTAAACCGTCCCCGTCCCCTAACCCTAACCCTAGCCCGAACCCTAACCCTAACCCTTCCCCGAAGCCTGACCCTCACCCGTCCCCTAATCCTAAGCCGTACGCTAACACTAACCCGCGCCCTCACACGCACGCTCCCCCTAAAGCGTTGCCGTACCCTCACCTGGACCCTAAACCGTCCCCGTCCCCTAACCCTAACCCTAGCCCGAACCCTAACCCTAACCCTTCCCCGAAGTCTGACCCTCACCCGTCCCCTAATCCTAACCCGTACGCTAACACTAACCCGCGCCCTCACACGCACGCTCCCCCTAAAGCGTTGCCGTACCCTCACCTGGACCCTAAACCGTCCCCGTCCCCTAACCCTAACCCTAGCCCGAACCCTAACCCTAACCCTTCCCCGAAGCCTGACCCTCACCCGTCCCCTAATCCTAACCCGTACGCTAACACTATCCCGCGCCCTCACACCCACGCTCCCCCTAAAGCGTTTCCGTACCCTCACCTGGACCCTAAACCGTCCCTGTTCCCTAACCCTAACCCTAGTCCGACCCCTAACCCTAACCCTTCCCCGAAGCCTGATGCTCACCCGTCCCCTAATCCTAACCCGTACGCTAACACTAACCCACGCCCTCACACGCACGCTCCCCCTAAAGCGTTGCCGTACCCTCACCTGGACCCAAACCGTCCCCGTCCCCTAACCCTAACCCTAGCCCGAACCCTAACCCTAATCCTTCCCCGAAGCCTGACCCTCACCCGTCCCCTAATCCTAACCCGTACGCTAACACTAACCCGCGCCCTCACACGCACGCTCCCCATAAACCGTTGCCGTACCCTCACCTGGACCCTAAACCGTCCCCGTCCCCTAACCCTAACCCTAGCCCGAACCCTAACCCTAACCCTTCCCCGAAGCCTGACCCTCACCCGTCCCCTAATCCTAACCCGTACGCTAACACTAACCCGCGCCCTCACACACACGCTCCCCCTAAAGCGTTGCCGTACCCTCACCTGGACCGTAAACCGTCCCCGTCCCCTAACCCTAACCCTAGCCCGAACCCTAACCCTAACCCTTCCCCGAAGCCTGACCCTCACCCGTCCCCTAATCCTAACCCGTACGCTAACACTAACCCGCGCCCTCACACGCACGCTCCCCCTAAAGCGTTGCCGTACCCTCACCTGGACCCTAAACCTTCCCCGTCCCCTAACCCTAACCCTTGCCCGAACCCTAACCCTAACCCTTCCCCGAAGCCTGACCCTCACCCGTCCCCTAATCCTAACCCGTACGCTAACACTAACCCGCGCCCTCACACGCACGCTCCCCCTAAAGCGTTGCCGTACCCTCACCTGGACCCTAAACCGTCCCCGTCCCCTAACCCTAACCCTAGCCCGATCCCTAACCCTAACCCTTCCCCGAAGCCTGACCCTCACCCGTCCCCTAATCCTAACCCGTACGCTAACACTAACCCACGCCCTCACACGCACGCTCCCCCTAAACCGTTGCCGTACCCTCACCTGGACCCTAAACCGTCCCCGTCCCCTAACCCTAACCCTAGCCCGAACCCTAACCCTAACCCTTCCCCGAAGCCTGACCCTCACCCGTCCCCTAATCCTAACCCGTACGCTAACACTAACCCGCGCCCTCACACGCACGCTCCCCCTAAAGCGTTGCCGTACCCTCACCTGGACCCTAAACCGTCCCCGTCCCCTAACCCTAACCCTAGCCCGAACCCTAACCCTAACCCTTCCCCGAAGTCTGACCCTCACCCGTCCCCTAATCCTAACCCGTACGCTAACACTAACCCTCGCCCTCACACGCACGCTCCCCCTAAAGCGTTGCCGTACCCTCACCTGGACCCTAAACCGACCCCGTCCCCTAACCCTAACCCTAGCCCGAACCCTAACCCTAACACTTCCCCGAAGCCTGACCCTCACCCGTCCCCTAATCCTAACCCGTACGCTAACACTATCCCGCGCCCTCACACCCACGCTCCCCCTAAAGCGTTTCCGTACCCTCACCTGGACCCTAAACCGTCCCTGTTCCCTAACCCTAACCCTAGTCCGACCCCTAACCCTAACCCTTCCCCGAAGCCTGATGCTCACCCGTCCCCTAATCCTAACCCGTACGCTAACACTAACCCACGCCCTCACACGCACGCTCCCCCTAAAGCGTTGCCGTACCCTCACCTGGACCCAAACCGTCCCCGTCCCCTAACCCTAACCCTAGCCCGAACCCTAACCCTAATCCTTCCCCGAAGCCTGACCCTCACCCGTCCCCTAATCCTAACCCGTACGCTAACACTAACCCGCGCCCTCACACGCACGCTCCCCATAAACCGTTGCCGTACCCTCACCTGGACCCTAAACCGTCCCCGTCCCCTAACCCTAACCCTAGCCCGAACCCTAACCCTAACCCTTCCCCGAAGCCTGACCCTCACCCGTCCCCTAATCCTAACCCGTACGCTAACACTAACCCGCGCCCTCACACACACGCTCCCCCTAAAGCGTTGCCGTACCCTCACCTGGACCCTAAACCGTCCCCGTCCCCTAACCCTAACCCTAGCCCGAACCCTAACCCTAACCCTTCCCCGAAGCCTGACCCTCACCCGTCCCCTAATCCTAACCCGTACGCTAACACTAACCCGCGCCCTCACACGCACGCTCCCCCTAAATCGTTGCCGTACCCTCACCTGGACCCTAAACCGTCCCCGTCCCCTAACCCTAACCCTAGCCCGATCCCTAACCCTAACCCTTCCCCGAAGCCTGACCCTCACCCGTCCCCTAATCCTAACCCGTACGCTAACACTAACCCACGCCCTCACACGCACGCTCCCCCTAAAGCGTTGCCGTACCCTCACCTGGACCCTAAACCGTCCCCGTCCCCTAACCCTAACCCTAGCCCGAACCCTAACCCTAACCCTTCCCCGAAGCCTGACCCTCACCCGTCCCCTAATCCTAAGCCGTACGCTAACACTAACCCGCGCCCTCACACGCACGCTCCCCCTAAAGCGTTGCCGTACCCTCACCTGGACCCTAAACCGTCCCCGTCCCCTAACCCTAACCCTAGCCCGAACCCTAACCCTAACCCTTCCCCGAAGTCTGACCCTCACCCGTCCCCTAATCCTAACCCGTACGCTAACACTAACCTGCGCCCTCACACGCACGCTCCCCCTAAAGCGTTGCCGTACCCTCACCTGGACCCTAAACCGTCCCCGTCCCCTAACCCTAACCCTAGCCCGAACCCTAACCCTAACCCTTCCCCGAAGCCTGACCCTCACCCGTCCCCTAATCCTAACCCGTACGCTAACACTATCCCGCGCCCTCACACCCACGCTCCCCCTAAAGCGTTTCCGTACCCTCACCTGGACCCTAAACCGTCCCTGTTCCCTAACCCTAACCCTAGTCCGACCCCTAACCCTAACCCTTCCCCGAAGCCTGATGCTCACCCGTCCCCTAATCCTAACCCGTACGCTAACACTAACCCACGCCCTCACACGCACGCTCCCCCTAAAGCGTTGCCGTACCCTCACCTGGACCCAAACCGTCCCCGTCCCCTAACCCTAACCCTAGCCCGAACCCTAACCCTAATCCTTCCCCGAAGCCTGACCCTCACCCGTCCCCTAATCCTAACCCGTACGCTAACACTAACCCGCGCCCTCACACGCACGCTCCCCATAAACCGTTGCCGTACCCTCACCTGGACCCTAAACCGTCCCCGTCCCCTAACCCTAACCCTAGCCCGAACCCTAACCCTAACCCTTCCCCGAAGCCTGACCCTCACCCGTCCCCTAATCCTAACCCGTACGCTAACACTAACCCGCGCCCTCACACACACGCTCCCCCTAAAGCGTTGCCGTACCCTCACCTGGACCCTAAACCGTCCCCGTCCCCTAACCCTAACCCTAGCCCGAACCCTAACCCTAACCCTTCCCCGAAGCCTGACCCTCACCCGTCCCCTAATCCTAACCCGTACGCTAACACTAACCCGCGCCCTCACACGCACGCTCCCCCTAAAGCGTTGCCGTACCCTCACCTGGACCCTAAACCTTCCCCGTCCCCTAACCCTAACCCTTGCCCGAACCCTAACCCTAACCCTTCCCCGAAGCCTGACCCTCACCCGTCCCCTAATCCTAACCCGTACGCTAACACTAACCCGCGCCCTCACACGCACGCTCCCCCTAAAGCGTTGCCGTACCCTCACCTGGACCCTAAACCGGCCCCGTCCCCTAACCCTAACCCTAGCCCGATCCCTAACCCTAACCCTTCCCCGAAGCCTGACCCTCACCCGTCCCCTAATACTAACCCGTACGCTAACACTAACCCACGCCCTCACACGCACGCTCCCCCTAAACCGTTGCCGTACCCTCACCTGGACCCTAAACCGTCCCCGTCCCCTAACCCTAACCCTAGCCCGAACCCTAACCCTAACCCTTCCCCGAAGCCTGACCCTCACCCGTCCCCTAATCCTAACCCGTACGCTAACACTAACCCGCGCCCTCACACGCACGCTCCCCCTAAAGCGTTGCCGTACCCTCACCTGGACCCTAAACCGTCCCCGTCCCCTAACCCTAACCCTAGCCCGAACCCTAACCCTAACCCTTCCCCGAAGTCTGACCCTCACCCGTCCCCTAATCCTAACCCGTACGCTAACACTAACCCTCGCCCTCACACGCACGCTCCCCCTAAAGCGTTGCCGTACCCTCACCTGGACCCTAAACCGACCCCGTCCCCTAACCCTAACCCTAGCCCGAACCCTAACCCTAACACTTCCCCGAAGCCTGACCCTCACCCGTCCCCTAATCCTAAACCGTACGCTAACACTAACCCGCGCCCTCACACGCACGCTCCCCCTAAAGCGTTGCCGTACCCTCACCTGGACCCTAAACTGTCCCCGTCCCCTAACCCTAACCCTAGCCCGATCCCTAACCCTAACCCTTCCCCGAAGCCTGACGCTCATCCGTCCCCTAATCCTAACCCGTACGCTAACACTAACCCACGCCCTCACACGCACGCTCCCCCTAAAGCGTTGCCGTACCCTCACCTGGACCCTAAACCGTCCCCGTCCCCTAACCCTAACCCTAGCCCGAACCCTAACCCTAACCCTTCCCCGAAGCCTGACCCTCACCCGTCCCCTAATCCTAACCCGCACGCTAACACTAACCCGCGCCCTCACACGCACGCTCCCCCTAAAGCGTTGCCGTACCCTCACCTGGACCCTAAACCGTCCCCGTCCCCTAACCCTAACCCTAGCCCGAACCCTAACCCTAACCCTTCCCCGAAGTCTGACCCTCACCCGTCCCCTAATCCTAACCCGTACGCTAACACTAACCCGCGCCCTCACACGCACGCTCCCCCTAAAGCGTTGCCGTACCCTCACCTGGACCCTAAACCGTCCCCGTCCCCTAACCCTAACCCTAGCCCGAACCCTAACCCTAACCCTTCCCCGAAGCCTGACCCTCACCCGTCCCCTAATCCTAACCCGTACGTTAACACTAACCCGCGACCTCACACCCACGCTCCCCCTAAAGCGTTGCCGTACCCTCACCTGGACCCTAAACCGTCCCCGTCCCCTAACCCTAACCCTAGCCCGAACCCTAACCCTAACTCTTCCCCGAAGCATGACACTCACCCGTCCCCTATTCCTAACCCGTACGCTAACACTAACCCGCGCCCTCACACGCACGCTCCCCCTAAAGCGTTGCCGTACCCTCACCTGGACCCTAAACCGTCCCCTTCCCCTAACCCTAACCCTAGCCCGAACCCTAACCCTAACCCTTCCCCGAAGCCTGACCCTCACCCGTCCCCTAATCCTAACCCGTACGTTAACACTAACCCGCGCCCTCACACCCACGCTCCCCCTAAAGCGTTGCCATACCCTCACCTGGACCCTAAACCGTCCCCGTCCCCTAACCCTAACCCTAGCCCGAACCCTAACCCTAACCCTTCCCCGAAGCCTGACCCTCACCCGTCCCCTATCCTAACCCGTACGCTAACACTAACCCGCGCCCTCACACGCACGCTCCCCCTAAAGCGTTACCGTACCCTCACCTGGACCCTAAACCGTCCCCGTCCCCTAACCCTAACCCTAGCCCAAACCCTAACCCTAACCCTTCGCCGAAGCCTGACCCTCACCCATCCCCTAATCCTAACCCGTACGCTAACACTAACCCGTGCCCTCACACGCACGCTCCCCCTAAAGCGTTGCCGTACCCTCACCTGGACCCTAAACCGTCCCCGTCCCCTAACCCTAACCCTAGCCCGATCCCTAACCCTAACCCTTCCCCGAAGCCTGACGCTCACCCGTCCCCTAATCCTAACCCGTACGCTAACACTAACCCACGCCCTCACACGCACGCTCCCCCTAAAGCGTTGCCGTACCCTCACCTGGACCCTAAACCGTCCCCGTCCCCTAACCCTAACCCTAGCCCGAACCCTAACCCTAACCCTTCCTCGAAGCCTGACCCTCACCCGTCCCCTAATCCTAACCCGTACGCTAACACTAACCCGCGCCCTCACACGCACGCTCCCCCTAAAGCGTTGCCGTACCCTCACCTGGACCCTAAACCGTCCCCGTCCCCTAACCCTAACCCTAGCCCGAACCCTAACCCTAACCCTTCCCCGAAGCCTGACCCTCACCCGTCCCCTAATCCTAACCCGTACGCTAACACTAACCCGCGCCCTCACACGCACGCTCCCCCTAAACCGTTGCCGTACCCTCACCTGGACCCTAAACCGCCCCCGTCCCCTAACCCTAACCCTAGCCCGAACCCTAACACTAACCCTTCCCCGAAGCCTGACCCTCACCCGTCCCCTAATCCTAACCCGTACGCTAACACTAACCCAGGCCCTCACACGCACGCTCCTCCTAAAACGTTGCCGTACCCTCACCTGGACCCTAAACCGTCCCCGTGCCCTAACCCTAACCCTAGCCCGAACCCTAACCCTAACCCTTCCCCGAAGCCTGACCCTCACCCGTCCCCTAATCCTAAGCCGTACGCTAACACTAACCCGCGCCCTCACACGCACGCTCCCCCTAAAGCGTTGCCGTACCCTCACCTGGACCCTAAACCGTCCCCGTCCCCTAACCCTAACCCTAGCCCGAACCCTAACCCTAACCCTTCCCCGAAGTCTGACCCTCACCCGTCCCCTAATCCTAACCCGTACGCTAACACTAACCCGCGCCCTCACACCCACGCTCCCCCTAAAGCGTTGCCATACCCTCACCTGGACCCTAAACCGTCCCCGTCCCCTAACCCTAACCCCAGCCCGAACCCTAACCCTAACCCTTCCCCGAAGCCTGACCCTCACCCGTCCCCTAATCCTAACCCGTACGCTAACACTAACCCGCGCCCTCACACGCACGCTCCCCCTAAAGGGTTGCCGTACCCTCACCTGGACCCTAAACCGTCCCCGTCCCCTAACCCTAACCCCAGCCCGAACCCTAACCCTAACCCTTCCCCGAAGCCTGACCCTCACCCGTCCCCTAATCCTAACCCGTACGCTAACACTAACCCACGCCCTCACACGCACGCTCGCCCTAAAGCGTTGCCGTACCCTCACCTGGACCCTAAACCGTCCCCGTCCCCTAACCCTAACCCTAGCCCGATCCCTAACCCTAACCCTTCCCCGAAGCCTGACGCTCACCCGTCCCCTAATCCTAACCCGTACGCTAACACTAACCCACGCCCTCACACGCACGCTCCCCCTAAAGCGTTGCCGTACCCTCACCTGGACCCTAAACGGTCCCCGTCCCCTAACCCTAACCCTAGCCCGAACCCTAACCCTAATCCTTCCCCGAAGCCTGACCCTCACCCGTCCCCTAATCCTAACCCGTACGCTAACACTAACCCGCGCCGTCACACGCACGCTCCCCCTAAACCGTTGCCGTACCCTCACCTGGACCCTATACCGTCCCCGTCCCCTAACCCTAACCCTAGCCCGAACCCTAACCCTAACCCTTCCCCGAAGCCTGACCCTCACCCGTCCCCTAATCCTAACCCGTACGCTAACACTAACCCGCGCCCTCACACACACGCTCCCCCTAAAGCGTTGCCGTACCCTCACCTGGACCCTAAACCGTCCCCGTCCCCTAACCCTAACCCTAGCCCGAACCCTAACCCTAACCCTTCCCCGAAGCCTGACAATCACCCGTCCCCTAATCCTAACCCGTACGCTAACACTAACCCACGCCCTCACACGCACGCTCGCCCTAAAGCGTTGCCGTACCCTCACCTGGACCCTAAACCGTCCCCGTCCCCTAACCCTAACCCTAGCCCGAACCCTAACCCTAACCCTTCCCCGAAGCCTGACCCTCACCCGTCCCCTAATCCTAACCCGTACGCTAACACTAACCCACGCCCTCACACGCACGCTCCCCCTAAAGCGTTGCCGTACCCTCACCTGGACCCTAAACCGTCCCCGTCCCCTAACCCTAACCCTAGCCCGAACCCTAACCCTAACCCTTCCCCGAAGCCTGACCCTCACCCGTCCCCTAATCCTAACCCGTACGCTAACACTAACCCGCGCCCTCACACGCACGCTCCCCCTAAAGCATTGCCGTACCCTCACCTGGACCCTAAACCTTCCCCGTCGCCTAACCCTAACCCTTGCCCGAACCCTAACCCTAACACTTCCCCGAAGCCTGAAACTCACCCGTCCCCTAATCCTAACCCGTACGCTAACACTAACCCGCGCCCTCACACGCACGCTCCCCCTAAATCGTTGCCGTACCCTCACCTGGACCCTAAACCGTCCCCGTCCCCTAACCCTAACCCTAGCCCGATCCCTAACCCTAACCCTTCCCCGAAGCCTGACCCTCACCCGTCACCTAATCCTAACCCGTACGCTAACACTAACCCACGCCCTCACACGCACGCTCCCCCTAAAGCGTTGCCGTACCCTCACCTGGACCCTAAACCGTCCCCGTCCCCTAACCCTAACCCTAACCCGAACCCTAACCCTAACCCTTCCCCGAAGCCTGACCCTCACCCGTCCCCTAATCCTAAGCCGTACGCTAACACTAACCCGCGCCCTCACACGCACGCTCCCCCTAAAGCGTTGCCGTACCCTCACCTGGACCCTAAACCGTCCCCGTCCCCTAACCCTAACCGTAGCCCGAACCCTAACCCTAACCCTTCCCCGAAGTCTGACCCTCACCCGTCCCCTAATCCTAATCCGTACCCTAACACTAACCTGCGCCCTCACACGCACGCTCCCCCTAAAGCGTTGCCGTACCCTCACCTGGACCCTAAACCGTCCCCGTCCCCTAACCCTAACCCTAGCCCGAACCCTAACCCTAACCCTTCCCCGAAGCCTGACCCTCACCCATCCCCTAATCCTAACCCGTACGCTAACACTAACCCGCGCCCTCACACGCACGCTCCCCCTAAAGCGTTGCCGTACCCTCACCTGGACCCTAAACCGTCCCCGTCCCCTAACCCTAACCCTAGCCCGAACCCTAACCCTAACCCTTCCCCGAAGCCTGACCCTCACCCGTCCCCTAATCCTAACCCGTACGCTAACACTAACCCGCGCCCTCACACAAACGCTCCCCCTAAAGCGTTGCCGTACCCTCACCTGGACCCTAAACCGTCCCCGTCCCCTAACCCTAACCCTAGCCCGAACCCTAACACTAACCCTTCCCCGAAGCCTGAGCCTCACCCGTCCCCTAATCCTAACCCGTACGCTAACACTAACCCACGCCCTCACACGCACGCTCGCACTAAAGCGTTGCCGTACCCTCACCTGGACCCTAAACCGTCCCCGTCCCCTAACCCTAACCCTAGCCCGAACCCTAACCCTAACCCTTCCCCGAAGCCTGACCCTCACCCGTCCCCTAATCCTAACCCGTACGCTAACACTAACCCGCGCCCTCACACGCACGCTCCCCCTAAAGCGTTGCCGTACCCTCACCTGGACCCTAAACCTTCCCCGTCCCCTAACCCTAACCCTTGCCCGAACCCTAACCATAACCCTTCCCCGAAGCCTGACCCTCACCCGTCCCCTAATCCTAACCCGTACGCTAACACTAACCCGCGCCCTCACACGCACGCTCCCCCTAAAGCGTTGCCGTACCCTCACCTAGACCCTAAACCGTCCCCGTCCCCTAACCCTAACCCTAGCCCGATCCCTAACCCTAACCCTTCCCCGAAGCCTGACCCTCACCCGTCCCCTAATCCTAACCCGTACGCTAACACTAACCCACGCCCTCACACGCACGCTCCCCCTAAAGCGTTGCCGTACCCTCACCTGGACCCTAAACCGTCCCCGTCCCCTAACCCTAACCCTAGCCCGATCCCTAACCCTAACCCTTCCCCGAAGCCTGACGCTCACACGTCCCCTAATCCTAAGCCGTACGCTAACACTAACCCGCGCCCTCACACGCACGCTCCCCCTAAAGCGTTGCCGTACCCTCACCTGGACCCTAAACCGTCCCCGTCCCCTAACCCTAACCCTTGCCCGAACCCTAACCATAACCCTTCCCCGAAGCCTGACCCTCACCCGTACCCTAATCCTAACCCGTACGCTAACACTAACCCGCTCTCACACTCACGCTCCCCCTAAAGCGTTGCCGTACCCTCACCTAGACCCTAAACCGTCCCCGTCCCCTAACCCTAACCCTAGCCCGATCCCTAACCCTAACCCTTCCCCGAAGCCTGACCCTCACCCGTCCCCTAATCCTAACCCGTACGCTAACACTAACCCACGCCCTCACACGCACGCTCCCCCTAAAGCGTTGCCGTACCCTCACCTGGACCCTAAACCGTCCCCGTCCCCTAACCCTAACCCTAGCCCGATCCCTAACCCTAACCCTTCCCCGAAGCCTGACGCTCACACGTCCCCTAATCCTAAGCCGTACGCTAACACTAACCCGCGCCCTCACACGCACGCTCCCCCTAAAGCGTTGCCGTACCCTCACCTGGACCCTAAACCGTCCCCGTCCCCTAACCCTAACCCTAGCCCGAACCCTAACCCTAACCCTTCCCCGAAGTCTGACCCTCACCCGTCCCCTAATCCTAAACCGTACGCTAACACTAACCCACGCCCTCACACGCACGCTCCCCCTAAAGCGTTGCCGTACCCTCACCTGGACCCTAAACCGTCCCCGTCCCCTAACCCTAACCCTAGCCCGAACCCTAACCCTAACCCTTCCCCGAAGCCTGACCCTCACCCGTCCCCTAATCCTAACCCGTACGCTAACACTAACCCGCGCCCTCACACGCACGCTCCCCCTAAAGCGTTGCCGTACCCTCACCTGGACCCTAAACCGTCCCCGTCCCCTAACCCTATCCCTAGCCCGAACCCTAACCCTAACCCTTCCCCGAAGCCTGACCCTCACCCGTCCCCTAATCCTAACCCGTACGCTAACACTAACCCGCGCCCTCACACGCACGCTCCCCCTAAAGCGTTGCCGTACCCTCACCTGGACCCTAAACCGTCCCCGTCCCCTAACCCTAACCCTAGCCCGAACCCTAACCCTAACCCTTCCCCGAAGCCTGACCCTCACCCGTCCCCTAATCCTAACCCGTACGCTAACACAAACCCGCGCCCTCACACGCACGCCCCCCCTAAAGCGTTGCCGTACCCTCACCTGGACCCTAAACCGTCCCCGTCCCCTAACCGTAACCCTAGCCCGAACCCTAACCCTAACCCTTCCCCGAAGCCTGACCCTCACCCGTCCCCTAATCCTAACCCGTACGCTAACACTAACCCGCGCCCTCACACGCACGCTCCCCCTAAAGCGTTGCCGTACCCTCACCTGGACCCTAAACCGTCCCCGTCCCCTAACCCTAACCCTAGCCCGAACCCTAACCCTAACCCTTCCCCGAAGCCTGACCCTCACCCGTCCCCTAATCCTAACCCGTAAGCTAACACTAACCCGCGCCCTCACACGCACGCTCCCCCTAAAGCGTTGCCGTACCCTCACCTGGACCCTAAACCGTCCCCGTCCCCTAACCCTAACCCTAGCCCGAACCCTAACCCTAACCCTTCCCCGAAGCCTGACCCTCACCCGTCCCCTAATCCTAACCCGTACGCTAACACTAACCCGCGCCCTCACACGCACGCTCCCCCTAAAGCGTTGCCGTACCCTCACCTGGACCCTAAACCGTCCCCGTCCACTAACCCTAACCCTAGCCCGATCCCTAACCCTAACCCTTCCCCGAAGCCTGACCCTCACCCGTCCCCTAATCCTAACCCGTACGCTAACACTAACCCACGCCCTCACACGCACGCTCCCCCTAAAGCGTTGCCGTACCCTCACCTGGACCCTAAACCGTCCCCGTCCCCTACCCCTAACCCTAGCCAGATCCCTAACCCTAACCCTTCCCCGAAGCCTGACGCTCACACGTCCCCTAATCCTAAGCCGTACGCTAACACTAACCCGCGCCCTCACACGCACGCTCCCCCTAAATCGTTGCCGTACCCTCACCTGGACCCTAAACCGTCCCCGTCCCCTAACCCTAACCCTTGCCCGAACCCTAACCATAACCCTTCCCCGAAGCCTGACCCTCACCCGTACCCTAATCCTAACCCGTACGCTAACACTAACCCGCGCCCTCACACTCACGCTCCCCCTAAAGCGTTGCCGTACCCTCACCTAGACCCTAAACCGTCCCCGTCCCCTAACCCTAACCCTAGCCCGATCCCTAACCCTAACCCTTCCCCGAAGCCTGACACTCACCCGTCCCCTAATCCTAACCCGTACGCTAACACTAACCCACGCCCTCACACGCACGCTCCCCCTAAAGCGTTGCCGTACCCTCACCTGGACCCTAAACCGTCCCCGTCCCCTAACCCTAACCCTAGCCCGATCCCTAACCCTAACCCTTCCCCGAAGCCTGACGCTCACACGTCCCCTAATCCTAAGCCGTACGCTAACACTAACCCGCGCCCTCACACGCACGCTCCCCCTAAAGCGTTGCCGTACCCTCACCTGGACCCTAAACCGTCCCCGTCCCCTAACCCTAACCCTAGCCCGAACCCTAACCCTAACCCTTCCCCGAAGTCTGACCCTCACCCGTCCCCTAATCCTAAACCGTACGCTAACACTAACCCACGCCCTCACACGCACGCTCCCCCTAAAGCGTTGCCGTACCCTCACCTGGACCCTAAACCGTCCCCGTCCCCTAACCCTAACCCTAGCCCGAACCCTAACCCTAACCCTTCCCCGAAGCCTGACCCTCACCCGTCCCCTAATCCTAACCCGTACGCTAACACTAACCCGCGCCCTCACACGCACGCTCCCCCTAAAGCGTTGCCGTACCCTCACCTGGACCCTAAACCGTCCCCGTCCCCTAACCCTAACCCTAGCCCGAACCCTAACCCTAACCCTTCCTCGAAGCCTGACCCTCACCCGTCCCCTAATCCTAACCCGTACGCTAACACTAACCCGCGCCCTCACACGCACGCTCCCCCTAAAGCGTTGCCGTACCCTCACCTGGACCCTAAACCGTCCCCGTCCCCTAACCCTAACCCTAGCCCGAACCCTAACCCTAACCCTTCCCCGAAGCCTGACCCTCACCCGTCCCCTAATCCTAACCCGTACGCTAACACAAACCCGCGCCCTCACACGCACGCCCCCCCTAAAGCGTTGCCGTACCCTCACCTGGACCCTAAACCGTCCCCGTCCCCTAACCGTAACCCTAGCCCGAACCCTAACCCTAACCCTTCCCCGAAGCCTGACCCTCACCCGTCCCCTAATCCTAACCCGTACGCTAACACTAACCCGCGCCCTCACACGCACGCTCCCCCTAAAGCGTTGCCGTACCCTCACCTGGACCCTAAACCGTCCCCGTCCCCTAACCCTAACCCTAGCCCGAACCCTAACCCTAACCCTTCCCCGAAGCCTGACCCTCACCCGTCCCCTAATCCTAACCCGTACGCTAACACTAACCCGCGCCCTCACACGCACGCTCCCCCTAAAGCGTTGCCGTACCCTCACCTGGACCCTAAACCGTCCCCGTCCCCTAACCCTAACCCTAGCCCGAACCCTAACCCTAACCCTTCCCCGAAGCCTGACCCTCACCGTCCCCTAATCCTAACCCGTACGCTAACACTAACCCGCGCCCTCACACGCACGCTCCCCCTAAAGCGTTGCCGTACCCTCACCTGGACCCTAAACCGTCCCCGTCCCCTAACCCTAACCCTAGCCCGAACCCTAACCCTAACCCTTCCCCGAAGCCTGACCCTCACCCGTCCCCTAATCCTAACCCGTACGCTAACACTAACCCGCGCCCTCACACGCACGCTCCCCCTAAACCGTTGCCGTACCCTCACCTGGACCCTAAACCGTCCCCGTCCCCTAACCCTAACCCTAGCCCGAACCCTAACCCTAACCCTTCCCCGAAGCCTGACCCTCACCCGTCCCCTAATCCTAACCCGTACGCTAACACTAACCCACGCCCTCACACGCACGCTCCCCCTAAAGCGTTGCCGTACCCTCACCTGGACCCTAAACCGTCCCCGTCCCCTAACCCTAACCCTAGCCCGAACCCTAACCCTAATCCTTCCCCGAAGCCTGACCCTCACCCGTCCCCTAATCCTAACCCGTACGCTAACACTAACCCGCGCCCTCACACGCAAGCTCACCCTACAGCGTTGCCATACCCTCACCTGGACCCTAAACCGTCCCCGTCCCCTAACCCTAACCCTAGCCCGAACCCTAACCCTAACCCTTCCCCGAAGCCTGACCCTCACCCGTCCCCTAATCCTAACCCGTACGCTAACACTAACGCGCGCCCTCACACGCACGCTCCCCATAAAGCGTTGCCGTACCCTCACCTGGACCCTAAACCGTCCCCGTCCCCTAACCCTAACCCTAGCCCGAACCCTAACCCTAACCCTTCCCCGAAGCCTGACCCTCACCCGTCCCCTAATCCTAACCCGTACGCTAACACTAACCCACGCCCTCACACGCACGCTCCCCCTAAAGCATTGCCGTACCCTCACCAGAACCCTAAACCGTCCCCGTCCCCTAACCCTAACCCTAGCCCGAACCCTAACCCTAACCCTTCCCCGAAGTCTGACCCTCACCCGTCCCCTAATCCTAACCCGTACGCTAACACTAACCCGCGCCCTCACACGCACGCTCCCCCTAAAGCATTGCCGTACCCTCACCGGAACCCTAAACCGTCCCCGTCCCCTAACCCTAACCCTAGCCCGAACCCTAACCCTAACCCTTCCCCGAAGCCTGACGCTCACCCGTCCCCTAATCCTAACCCGTACGCTAACACTAACCCACGCCCTCACACGCACGCTCCCCCTAAAGCGTTGCCGTACCCTCACCTGGACCCTAAACCGTCCCCGTCCCCTAACCCTAACCCTAGCCCGAACCCTAACCCTAATCCTTCCCCTAAGCCTGACCCTCACCCGTCCCCTAATCCTAACCCGTACGCTAACACTAACCCGCGCCCTCACACGCACGCTCACCCTAAAGCGTTGCCGTACCCTCACCTGGACCCTAAACCGTCCCCGTCCCCTAACTCTAACCCTAGCCCGAACCCTAACCCTAACCCTTCCCCGAAGCCTGACCCTCACCCGTCCCCTAATCCTAACCCGTACGCTAACACTAACCCGCGCCCTCACACGCACGCTCCCCCTAAAGCGTTGCCGTACCCTCACCTGGACCCTAAACCGTCCCCGTACCCTAACCCTAACCCTAGCCCGAACCCTAAACCTAACCCTTCCCCGAAGCCTGACCCTCACCCGTCCCCTAATCCTAACCCGTACGCTAACACTAACGCGCGCCCTCACACGCACGCTCCCCCGAAAGCGTTGCCGTACCCTCACCTGAACCCTAAACCGTCCCCGTCCCCTAACCCTAACCCTAGCCCGAACCCTAACCCTAACCCTTCCCCGAAGCCTGACGCTCACCCGTCCCCTAATCCTAACCCGTACGCTAACACTAACCCACGCCCTCACACGCACGCTCCCCCTAAAGCGTTGCCGTACCCTCACCTGGACCCTAAACCGTCCCCGTCCCCTAACCCTAACCCTAGCCCGAACCCTAACCCTAACCCTTCCCCGAAGCCTGACCCTCACCCGTCCCCTAATCCTAACCCGTACGCTAACACTAACCCACGCCCTCACACGCACGCTCCCCCTAAAGCGTTGCCGTACCCTCACCTGGACCCTAAACCGTCCCCGTCCCCTAACCCTAACCCTAGCCAGAACCCTAACCCTAACCCTTCCCCGAAGCCTGACCCTCACCCGTCCCCTAATCCTAACCCGTACGCTAACACTAACCCGCGCCCTCACACACACGCTCCCCCTAAAGCGTTGCCGTACCCTCACCTGGACCCTAAACCTTCCCCGTCGCCAAACCCTAACCCTTGCCCGAACCCTAACCCTAACACTTCCCCGAAGCCTGACCCTCACCCGTCCCCTAATCCTAACCCGTACGCTAACACTAACCCGCGCCCTCACACACACGCTCCCCCTAAAGCGTTGCCGTACCCTCACCTGGACCCTTAACCGTCCCCGTCCCCTAACCCTAACCCTAGCCCGATCCCTAACCCTAACCCTTCCCCGAAGCCTGACCCTCACCCGTCCCCTAATCCTAAAGCGTACGCTAACACTAACCCACGCCCTCACACGCATGCTCCCCCTAAAGCCTTGCCGTACCCTCACCTGGACCCTAAACCGTCCCCGTCCCCTAACCCTAACCCTAGCCCGAACCCTAACCCTAACCCTTCCCCGAAGCCTGACCCTCACCCGTCCCCTAATCCTAACCCGTACGCTAACACTAACCCACGCCCTCACACACACGCTCCCCCTAAAGCGTTGCCGTACCCTCACCTGGACCCTAAAGCGTCCCCGTCCCCTAACCCTAACCCTAGCCCGAACCCTAACCCTAACCCTTCCCCGAAGCCTGACCCTCACCCGTCCCCTAATCCTAACCCGTACGCTAACACTAACCCACGCCCTCACACGCACGCTCGCCCTAAACCGTTGCCGTACCCTCACCTGGACCCTAAACCGTCCCCGTCCCCTAACCCTAACCCTAGCCCGAACCCTAACCCTAACACTTCCCCGAAGCCTGACCCTCACCCGTCCCCTAATCCTAACCCGTACGCTAACACTAACCCACGCCCTCACACGCACGCTCCCCCTAAAGCGTTGCCGTACCCTCACCTGGACCCTAAACCGTCCCCGTCCCCTAACCCTAACCCTAGCCCGAACCCTAACCCTAACCCTTCCCCGAAGCCTGACCCTCACCCGTCCCCTAATCCTAACCCGTACGCTAACACTAACCCGCGCCCTCACACGCACGCTCCCCCTAAAGCGTTGCCGTACCCTCACCTGGACCCTAAACCTTCCCCGTCCCCTAACCCTAACCCTTGCCCGAACCCTAACCCTAACCCTTCCCCGAAGCCTGACCCTCACCCGTCCCCTAATCCTAACCCGTACGCTAACACTAACCCGCGCCCTCACACGCACGCTCCCCCTAAAGCATTGCCGTACCCTCACCTGGACCCTAAACCGTCCCCGTCCCCTAACCCTAACCCTAGCCCGATCCCTAACCCTAACCCTTCCCCGAAGCCTGACCCTCACCCGTCCCCTAATCCTAACCCGTACGCTAACACTAACCCACGCCCTCACACGCACGCTCCCCCTAAAGCGTTGCTGTACCCTCACCTGGACCCTAAACCGTCCCCGTCCCCTAACCCTAACCCTAGCCCGAACCCTAACCCTAACCCTTCCCCGAAGCCTGACCCTCACCCGTCCCCTAATCCTAAGCCGTACGCTAACACTAACCCTTGCCCTCACACGCACGCTCCCCCTAAAGCGTTGCCGTACCCTCACCTGGACCCTAAACCGTCCCCGTCCCCTAACCCTAACCCTAGCCCGAACCCTAACCCTAACCCTTCCCCGAAGTCTGACCCTCACCCGTCCCCTAATCCTAACCCGTACGCTAACACTAACCCGCGCCCTCACACGGACGCTCCGCCTAAAGCGTTGCCGTACCCTCACCTGGACCCTAAACCGTCCCCGTCCCCGTCCCCTAACCCTAGCCCGAACCCTAACCCTAACACTTCCCCGAAGCCTGACCCTCACCCGTCCCCTAATCCTAACCCGTACGCTAACACTAACCCGCGCCCTCACACGCACGCTCCCCCTAAAGCGTTGCCGTACCCTCACCTGAACCCTAAACCGTCCCCGTCCCCTAACCCTAACCCTAGCCCGAACCCTAACCCTAACCCTTCCCCGAAGCCTGACGCTCACCCGTCCCCTAATCCTAACCCGTACGCTAACACTAACCCACGCCCTCACACGCACGCTCCCCCTAAAGCGTTGCCGTACCCTCACCTGGACCCTAAACCGTCCCCGTCCCCTAACCCTAACCCTAGCCCGAACCCTAACCCTAACCCTTCCCCGAAGTCTGACCCTCACCCGTCCCCTAATCCTAACCCGTACACTAACACTAACCCGCGCTCTCACACGCACGCTCCCCCTAAAGCGTTGCCGTACCCTCACCTGGACCCTAAACCGTACCCGTCCCCTAACCCTAACCCTAGCCCGAACCCTAACCCTAATCCTTCCCCGAAGCCTGACCCTCACCCGTCCCCTAATCCTAACCCGTACGTTAACACTAACCCGCGCCCTCACACCCACGCTCCCCCTAAAGCGTTGCCGTACCCTCACCTGGACCCTAAACCGTCCCCGTCCCCTAACCCTAACCCTAGCCCGATCCCTAACCCTAACCCTTCCCCGAAGCCTGATGCTCACCCGTCCCCTAATCCTAACCCGTACGCTAACACTAACCCACGCACTCACACGCACGCTCCCCCTAAAGCGTTGCCGTACCCTCACCTGGACCCTAAACCGTCCCCGTCCCCTAACCCTAACCCTAGCCCGAACCCTAACCCTAATCCTTCCCCGAAGCCTGACCCTCACCCGTCCCCTAATCCTAACCCGTACGCTAACACTAACCCGCGCCCTCACACGCACGCTCCCCCTAAAGCGTTGCCGTACCCTCACCTGGACCCTAAACCGTCCCCGTCCCCTAACCCTAACCCTAGCCCGAACACTAACCCTAACCATTCCCCGAAGCCTGACCCTCACCCGTCCCCTAATCCTAACCCGTACGCTAACACTAACCCACGCCCTCACACACACGCTCCCCCTAAAGCGTTGCCGTACCCTCACCTGGACCCTAAACCGTCCCCGTCCCCTAACCCTAACCTTAGCCCGAACCCTAACCCTAACCCTTCCCCGAAGCCTGACCCTCACCCGTCCCCTAATCCTAACCCGTACGCTAACACTAACCCACGCCCTCACACGGACGCTCGCCCTAAAGCATTGCCGTACCCTCACGTGGACCCTAAACCGTCCCCGTCCCCTAACCCTAACCCTAGCCCGAACCCTAACCCTAACCCTTCCCCGAAGCCTGACCCTCACCCGTCCCCTAATCCTAACCCGTACGCTAACACTAACCCGCGCCCTCACACGCACGATCCCCCTAAAGCGTTGCCGTACCCTCACCTGGACCCTAAACCGTCCCCGTCCCCTAACCCTAACCCTAGCCCGAACCCTAACCCTAACCCTTCCCCGAAGCCTGACCCTCACCCGTCCCCTAATCCTAACCCGTACGCTAACACTAACCCGCGCCCTCACACGCACGCTCCCCCTAAACCGTTGCCGTACCCTCACCTGGACCCTAAACCTTCCCCGTCCCCTAACCCTAACCCTGGCCCGAACCCTAACCCTAACCCTTCCCCGAAGCCTGACCCTCACCCGTCCCCTAATCCTAACCCGTACGCTAACACTAACCCGCGCCCTCACACGCACGCTCCCCCTAAAGCGTTGCCGTACCGTCACCTGGACCCTAAACCGTCCCCGTCCCCTAACCCTAACCCTAGCCCGATCCCTAACCGTAACCCTTCCCCGAAGCCTGACCCTCACCCGTCCCCTAATCCTAACCCGTACGCTAACACTAACCCGCGCCCTCACACGCACGCTCCCCCTAAAGCGTTGCCGTACCCTCACCTGGACCCTAAACCGTCCCCGTCCCCTAACCCTAACCCTAGCCCGAACCCTAACCCTAACCCTTCCCCGAAGCCTGACCCTCACCCGTCCCCTAATCCTAAGCCGTACGCTAACACTAACCCGCGCCCTCACACGCACGCTCCCCCTAAAGCGTTGCCGTACCCTCACCTGGACCCTAAACCGTCCCCGTCCCCTAACCCTAACCCTAGCCCGAACCCTAACCCTAACCCTTCCCCGAAGTCTGACCCTCACCCGGCCCCTAATCCTAACCCGTACGCTAACACTAACCCGCGCCCTCACACGCACGCTCCCCCTAAAGCGTTGCCGTACCCTCACCTGGACCCTAAACCGTCCCCGTCCCCTAACCCTAACCCTAGCCCGAACCCTAACCCTAACACTTCCCCGAAGCCTGACCCTCACCCGTTCCCTAATCCTAACCCGTACGCTAACACTAACCCGCGCCCTCACACGCACGCTCCCCCTAAAGCGTTGCCGTACCCTCACCTGGACCCTAAACCGTCCCCGTCCCCTAACCCTAACCCTAGCCCGATCCCTAACCCTAACCCTTCCCCGAAGCCTGACGCTCACCCGTCCCCTAATCCTAACCCGTACGCTAACACTAACCCACGCCCTCACACGCACGCTCCCCCTAAAGCGTTGCCGTACCCTCACCTGGACCCTAAACCGTCCCCGTCCCCTAACCCTAACCCTAGCCCGAACCCTAACCCTAATCCTTCCCTGAAGCCTGACCCTCACCCGTCCCCTAATCCTAACCCGTACGCTAACACTAACCCGCGCCCTCACACGCACGCTCCCCCTAAACCGTTGCCGTACCGTCACCTGGACCCTAAACCGTCCCCGTCCCCTAACCCTAACCCTAGCCCGAACCCTAACCCTAACCCTTCCCCGAAGCCTGACCCTCACCCGTCCCCTAATCCTAACCCGTACGCTAACACTAACCCACGCCCTCACACGCACGCTCCCCCTAAAGCGTTGCCGTACCCTCACCTGGACCCTAAACCGTCCCCGTCCCCTAACCCTAACCCTAGCCCGAACCCTAACCCTAACCCTTCCCCGAAGCCTGACCCTCACCCGTCCCCAATCCTAACCCGTACGCTAACACTAACCCGCGCCCTCACACGCACGCTCCCCCTAAAGCGTTGCCGTACCCTCACCTGGACCCTAAACCGTCCCCGTCCCCTAACCCTAACCCTAGCCCAAACCCTAACCCTAACCCTTCCCCGAAGCCTGACCCTCACCCATTCCCTAATCCTAACCCGTACGCTAACACTAACCCGCGCCCTCACACGCACGCTCCCCCTAAAGCGTTGCCGTACCCTCACCTGGACCCTAATCCGTCCCCGTCCCCTAACCCTAACCCTAGCCCGAACCCTAACCCTAACCCTTCCCCGAAGCCTGACGCTCACCCGTCCGCTAATCCTAACCCGTACGCTAACACTAACCCACGCCCTCACACGCACGCTCCCCCTAAAGCGTTGCCGTACCCTCACCTGGACCCTAAACCGTCCCCGTCCCCTAACCCTAACCCTAGCCCGAACCCTAACCCTAATCCTTCCTCGAAGCCTGACCCTCACCCGTCCCCTAATCCTAAGCCGTACGCTAACACTAACCCGCGCCCTCACACGCACGCTCCCCCTAAAGCGTTGCCGTACCCTCACCTGGACCCTAAACCGTCCCCGTCCCCTAACCCTAACCCTAGCCCGAACCCTAACCCTAACACTTCCCCTAAGCATGACCCTCAACCGTCCCCTAATCCTAACCCGTACGCTAACACTAACCCGCGCCCTCACACGCATGCTCCCCCTAAAGCGTTGCCGTACCCTCACCTGGACCCTAAACCGTCCCCGTCCCCTAACCCTAACCCTAGCCCGAACCCTAACCCTAACCCTTCCCCGAAGCCTGACCCTCACCCGTCCCCTAATCCTAACCCGTACGCTAACACTAACCCGCGCCCTCACACACACGCTCCCCCTAAAGCGTTGCCGTACCCTCACCTGGACCCTAAAGCGTCCCCGTCCCCTAACCCTAACCCTAGCCCGAACCCTAACCCTAACCCTTCCCCGAAGCCTGACCCTCACCCGTCCCCTAATCCTAACCCGTACGCTAACACTAACCCACGCCCTCACACTCACGCTCGCCCTAAAGCGTTGCCGTACCCTCACCTGGACCCTAAACCGTCCCCGTCCCCTAACCCTAACCCTAGCCCGAACCCTAACCCTAACCCTTCCCCGAAGCCTGACCCTCACCCGTCCCCTAATCCTAACCCGTACGCTACCACTAACCCACGCCCTCACACGCACGCTCCCCCTAAAGCGTTGCCGTACCCTCACCTGGACCCTAAACCGTCCCCGTCCCCTAACCCTAACCCTAGCCCGAACCCTAACCCTAACCCTTCCCCGAAGCCTGACCCTCACCCGTCCCCTAATCCTAACCCGTACGCTAACACTAACCCGCGCCCTCACACGCACGCTCCCCCTAAAGCGTTGCCGTACCCTCACCTGGACCCTAAACCTTCCCCGTCCCCTAACCCTAACCCTTGCCCGAACCCTGACCCTAACCCTTCCCCGAAGCCTGACCCTCACCCATCCCCTAATCCTAACCCGTACGCTAACACTAACCCGCGCCCTCACACGCACGCTCCCCCTAAAGCGTTGCCGTACCCTCACCTGGACCCTAAACCGTCCCCGTCCCCTAACCCTAACCCTAGCCCGAACCCTAACCCTAACCCTTCCCTGAAGCCTGACCCTCACCCGTCCCCTAATCCTAACCCGTACGTTAACACTAACCCGCGCCCTCACACCCACGCTCCCCCTAAAGCGTTGCCGTACCCTCACCTGGACCCTAAGCCGTCCCCGTCCCCTAACCCTAACCCTAGCCCGAACCCTAACCCTAACCCTTCCCCGAAGCCTGACCCTCACCCGTCCCCTAATCCTAACCCGTACGCTAACACTAACCCGCGCCCTCACACACACGCTCCCCCTAAAGCGTTGCCGTACCCTCACCTGGACCCTAAAGCGTCCCCGTCCCCTAACCCTAACCCTAGCCCGAACCCTAACCCTAACCCTTCCCCGAAGCCTGACCCTCACCCGTCCCCTAATCCTAACCCGTACGCTAACACTAACCCACGCCCTCACACTCACGCTCGCCCTAAAGCGTTGCCGTACCCTCACCTGGACCCTAAACCGTCCCCGTCCCCTAACCCTAACCCTAGCCCGAACCCTAACCCTAACCCTTCCCCGAAGCCTGACCCTCACCCGTCCCCTAATCCTAACCCGTACGCTACCACTAACCCACGCCCTCACACGCACGCTCCCCCTAAAGCGTTGCCGTACCCTCACCTGGACCCTAAACCGTCCCCGTCCCCTAACCCTAACCCTAGCCCGAACCCTAACCCTAACCCTTCCCCGAAGCCTGACCCTCACCCGTCCCCTAATCCTAACCCGTACGCTAACACTAACCCGCGCCCTCACACGCACGCTCCCCCTAAAGCGTTGCCGTACCCTCACCTGGACCCTAAACCTTCCCCGTCCCCTAACCCTAACCCTTGCCCGAACCCTGACCCTAACCCTTCCCCGAAGCCTGACCCTCACCCATCCCCTAATCCTAACCCGTACGCTAACACTAACCCGCGCCCTCACACGCACGCTCCCCCTAAAGCGTTGCCGTACCCTCACCTGGACCCTAAACCGTCCCCGTCCCCTAACCCTAACCCTAGCCCGAACCCTAACCCTAACCCTTCCCCGAAGTCTGACCCTCACCCGTCCCCTAATCCTAACCCGTACGCTAACACTAACCCGCGCCCTCACACGCACGCTCCCCCTAAAGTGTTGCCGTACCCTCACCTGGACCCTAAACCGTCCCCGTCCCCTAACCCTAACCCTAGCCCGAACCCTAACCCTAACCCTTCCCTGAAGCCTGACCCTCACCCGTCCCCTAATCCTAACCCGTACGTTAACACTAACCCGCGCCCTCACACCCACGCTCCCCCTAAAGCGTTGCCGTACCCTCACCTGGACCCTAAGCCGTCCCCGTCCCCTAACCCTAACCCTAGCCCGAACCCTAACCCTAACTCTTCCCCGAAGCATGACCCTCACCCGTCCCCTATTCCTAACCCGTACGCTAACACTAACCCGCGCCCTCACACGCACGCTCCCCCTAAAGCGTTGCCGTACCCTCACCTGGACCCTAAACCGTCCCCTTCCCCTAACCCTAACCCTAGCCGGAACCCTAACCCTAACCCTTCCCCGAAGCCTGACCCTCACCCGTCCCCTAATCCTAACCCGTACGTTAACACTAACCCGCGCCCTCACACCCACGCTCCCCCTAAAGCGTTGCCGTACCCTCACCTGGACCCTAAACCGTCCCCGTCCCCTAACCCTAACCCTAGCCCGAACCCAAACCCTAACCCTTCCCCGAAGCCTGACCCTCACCCGTCCCCTAATCCTAACCCGTACGCTAACACTAACCCGTGCCCTCACACGCACGCTCCCCCTAAAGCGTTACCGTACCCTCACCTGGACCCTAAACCGTCCCCGTCCCCTAACCCTAACCCTAGCCCAAACCCTAACCCTAACCCTTCCCCGAAGCCTGACCCTCACCCATCCCCTAATCCTAACCCGTACGCTAACACTAACCCGCGCCCTCACACGCACGCTCCCCCTAAAGCGTTGCCGTACCCTCACCTGGACCCTAAACCGTCCCCGTCCCCTAACCCTAACCCTAGCCCGATCCCTAACCCTAACCCTTCCCCGAAGCCTGACGCTCACCCGTCCCCTAATCCTAACCCGTACGCTAACACTAACCCACGCCCTCACACGCACGCTCCCCCTAAAGCGTTGCCGTACCCTCACCTGGACCCTAAACCGTCCCCGTCCCCTAACCCTAACCCTAGCCCGAACCCTAACCCTAATCCTTCCTCGAAGCCTGACCCTCACCCGTCCCCTAATCCTAACCCGTACGCTAACACTAACCCGCGCCCTCACACGCACGCTCCCCCTAAACCGTTGCCGTACCCTCACCTGGACCATAAACCGTCCCCGTCCCCTAACCCTAACCGTAGCCCGAACCCTAACCCTAACCCTTCCCCGAAGCCTGACCCTCACCCGTCCCCTAATCCTAACCCGTACGCTAACACTAACCCGCGCCCTCACACGCACGCTCCCCCTAAACCGTTGCCGTACCCTCACCTGGACCCTAAACCGCCCCCGTCCCCTAACCCTAACCCTAGCCCGAACCCTAACACTAACCCTTCCCCGAAGCCTGACCCTCACCCGTCCCCTAATCCTAACCCGTACGCTAACACTAACCCGCGCCCTCACACACACGCTCCCCCTAAAGCGTTGCCGTACCCTCACCTGGACCCTAAAGCGTCCCCGTCCCCTAACCCTAACCCTAGCCCGAACGCTAACCCTAACCCTTCCCTGAAGCCTGACCCTCACCCGTCCCCTAATCCTAACCCGTACGCTAACACTAACCCACGCCCTCACACTCACGCTCGCCCTAAAGCGTTGCCGTACCCTCACCTGGACCCTAAACCGTCCCCGTCCCCTAACCCTAACCCTAGCCCGAACCCTAACCCTAACCCTTCCCCGAAGCCTGACCCTCACCCGTCCCCTAATCCTAACCCGTACGCTAACACTAACCCGCGCCCTCACACGCACGCTCCCCCTAAAGCGTTGCCGTACCCTCACCTGGACCCTAAACCGTCCCCGTCCCCTAACCCTAACCCTAGCCCGAACCCTAACCCTAACCCTTCCCTGAAGCCTGACCCTCACCCGTCCCCTAATCCTAACCCGTACGCTAACACTAACCCGCGCCCTCACACCCACGCTCCCCCTAAAGCCTTGCCATACCCTCACCTGGACCCTAAACCGTCCCCGTCTCCTAACCCTAACCCCAGCCCGAACCCTAACCCTAACCCTTCCCCGAAGCCTGACCCTCACCCGTCCCCTAATCCTAACCCGTACGCTAACACTAACCCGCGCCCTCACACGCACGCTCCCCCTAAAGGGTTGCCGTACCCTCACCTGGACCCTAAACCGTCCCCGTCCCCTAACCCTAACCCCAGCCCGAACCCTAACCCTAACCCTTCCCCGAAGCCTGACCCTCACCCGTCCCCTAATCCTAACCCGTACGCTAACACTAACCCACGCCCTCACACGCACGCTCGCCCTAAAGCGTTGCCGTACCCTCACCTGGACCCTAAACCGTCCCCGTCCCCTAACCCTAACCCTAGCCCGAACCCTAACCCTAACCCTTCCCCGAAGCCTGACCCTCACCCGTCCCCTAATCCTAACCCGTACGCTAACACTAACCCACGCCCTCACACGCACGCTCCCCCTAAAGCGTTGCCGTACCCTCACCTGGACCCTAAACCGTCCCCGTCCCCTAACCCTAACCCTAGCCCGAACCCTAACCCTAACCCTTCCCCAAAGCCTGACCCTCACCCGTCCCCTAATCCTAACCCGTACGCTAACACTAACCCGCGCCCTCACACGCACGCTCCCCCTAAAGCGTTACCGTACCCTCACCTGGACCCTAATCCGTCCCCGTCTCCTAACCCTAACCCTAGCCCAAACCCTAACCCTAACCCTTCCCCGAAGCCTGACCCTCACCCATCCCCTAATCCTAACCCGTACGCTAACACTAACTCGCGCCCTCACACGCACGCTCCCCCTAAAGCGTTGCCGTACCCTCACCTGGACCCTAAACCGTCCCCGTCCCCTAACCCTAACCCTAGCCCGATCCCTAACCCTAACCCTTCCCCGAAGCCTGACGCTCACCCGTCCCCTAATCCTAACCCGTACGCTAACACTAACCCACGCCCTCACACGCACGCTCCCCCTAAAGCGTTGCCGTACCCTCACCTGGACCCTAAACCGTCCCCGTCCCCTAACCCTAACCCTAGCGCGAACCCTAACCCTAATCCTTCCCCGAAGCCTGACCCTCACCCGTCCCCTAATCCTAACCCGTACGCTAACACTAACCCGCGCCGTCACACGCACGCTCCCCCTAAACCGTTGCCGTACCCTCACCTGGACCCTATACCGTCCCCGTCCCCTAACCCTAACCCTAGCCCGAACCCTAACCCTAACCCTTCCCCGAAGCCTGACCCTCACCCGTCCCCTAATCCTAACCCGTACGCTAACACTAACCCGCGCCCTCACACCCACGCTCCCCCTAAAGCGTTGCCGTACCCTCACCTGGACCCTAAACCGTCCCCGTCCCCTAACCCTAACCCTAGCCCGAACCCTAACCCTAACCCTTCCCCGAAGCCTGACACTCACCCGTCCCCTAATCCTAACCCGTACGCTAACACTAACCCACGCCCTCACACGCACGCTCGCCCTAAAGCGTTGCCGTACCCTCACCTGGACCCTAAACCGTCCCCGTCCCCTAACCCTAACCCTAGCCCGAACCCTAACCCTAACCCTTCCCCGAAGCCTGACCCTCACCCGTCCCCTAATCCTAACCCGTACGCTAACACTAACCCACGCCCTCACACGCACGCTCCCCCTAAAGCGTTGCCGTACCCTCACCTGGACCCTAAACCGTCCCCGTCCCCTAACCCTAACCATAGCCCAAACCCTAACCCTAACCCTTCCCCGAAGCCTGACACTCACCCATCCCCTAATCCTAACCCGTACGCTAACACTAACCCGCGCCCTCACACGCACGCTCCCTCTAAAGCGTTGCCGTACCCTCACCTGGACCCTAAACCGTCCCCGTCCCCTAACCCTAACCCTAGCCCGATCCCTAACCCTAACCCTTCCCCGAAGCCTGACCCTCACCCGTACCATAGTCCTAACCCGTACGCTAACACTAACCCACGCCCTCACACGCACGCTCCCCCTAAATCGTTGCCGTACCCTCACCTGGACCCTAAACCGTCCCCGTCCCCGTCCCCTAACCCTAGCCCGAACCCTAACCCTAATCCTTCCCCGAAGCCTGACCCTCACCCGTCCCCTAATCCTAACCCGTACGCTAACACTAACCCGCGCCCTCACACGCACGCTCCCCCTAAAGCGTTGCCGTACCCTCACCTGGATCCTAAACCGTCCCCGTCCCCTAACCCTAACCCTAGCCCGAACCCTAACCCTAACCCTTCCCCGAAGCCTGACACTCACCCGTCCCCTAATCCTAACCCGTACGCTAACACTAACCCGCGCCCTCACACGCACGCTCCCCCTAAAGCGTTGCCGTACCCTCACCTGGACCCTAAACCGTCCCCGTCCCCTAACCCTAACCATAGCCCGAACTTAACCCTAACCCTTCCCCGAAGACTGACCCTCACCCGTCCCCTAATCCTAACCCGCACGCTAACACTAACCCGCGCCCTCACACGCACCCTCCCCCTAAAGCGTTGCCGTACCCTCACCTGGACCCTAAACTGTCCCCGTCCCCTAACCCTAACCCTAGCCCGAACCCTAACCCTAACCCTTCCCCGAAGCCTGACCCTCACCCTTCCCCTAATCCTAACCCGTACGCTAACACTAACCCACGCCCTCACACGCACGCTCCCCCTAAAGCGTTGCCGTACCCTCACCTGGACCCTAAACCGTCCCCGTCCCCTAACCCTAACCCTAGCCCGAACCCTAACCCTAATCCTTCCCCGAAGCCTGACCCTCACCCGTCCCCTAATCCTAACCCGTACGCTAACACTAACCCGCGCCCTCACACGCACGCTCCCCCTAAAGCGTTGCCGTACCCTCACCTGGACCCTAAACCGTCCCCGTCCCCTAACCCTAACCCCAGCCCGAACCCTAACCCTAACCCTTCCCCGAAGCCTGACCCTCACCCGTCCCCTAATCCTAACCCGTACGCTACCACTAACCCACGCCCTCACACGCACGCTCCCCCTAAAGCGTTGCCGTACCCTCACCTGGACCCTAAACCGTCCCCGTCCCCTAACCCTAACCCTAGCCCGAACCCTAACCCTAACCCTTCCCCGAAGCCTGACCCTCACCCGTCCCCTAATCCTAACCCGTACGCTAACACTAACCCGCGCCCTCACACGCACGCTCCCCCTAAAGCGTTGCCGTACCCTCACCTGGACCCTAAACCTTCCCCGTCCCCTAACCCTAACCCTTGCCCGAACCCTGACCCTAACCCTTCCCCGAAGCCTGACCCTCACCCATCCCCTAATCCTAACCCGTACGCTAACACTAACCCGCGCCCTCACACGCACGCTCCCCCTAAAGCGTTGCCGTACCCTCACCTGGACCCTAAACCGTCCCCGTCCCCTAAACCTAACCCTAGCCCGAACCCTACCCCTAACCCTTCCCCGAAGTCTGACCCTCACCCGTCCCCTAATCCTAACCCGTACGCTAACACTAACCCGCGCCCTCACACGCACGCTCCCCCTAAAGCGTTGCCGTACCCTCACCTGGACCCTAAACCGTCCCCGTCCCCTAACCCTAACCCTAGCCCGAACCCTAACCCTAACCCTTCCCTGAAGCCTGACCCTCACCCGTCCCCTAATCCTAACCCGTACGTTAACACTAACCCGCGCCCTCACACCCACGCTCCCCCTAAAGCGTTGCCGTACCCTCACCTGGACCCTAAGCCGTCCCCGTCCCCTAACCCTAACCCTAGCCCGAACCCTAACCCTAACTCTTCCCCGAAGCATGACCCTCACCCGTCCCCTATTCCTAACCCGTACGCTAACACTAACCCGCGCCCTCACACGCACGCTCCCCCTAAAGCGTTGCCGTACCCTCACCTGGACCCTAAACCGTCCCCGTCCCCTAACCCTAACCCTAGCCCGAACCCTAACCCTAACCCTTCCCCGAAGCCTGACCCTCACCCGTCCCCTAATCCTAACCCGTACGCTAACACTAACCCACGCCCTCACACGCACGCTCCCCCTAAAGCGTTGCCGTACCCTCACCTGGACCCTAAACCGTCCCCGTCCCCTAACCCTAACCATAGCCCAAACCCTAACCCTAACCCTTCCCCGAAGCCTGACACTCACCCATCCCCTAATCCTAACCCGTACGCTAACACTAACCCGCGCCCTCACACGCACGCTCCCTCTAAAGCGTTGCCGTACCCTCACCTGGACCCTAAACCGTCCCCGTCCCCTAACCCTAACCCTAGCCCGATCCCTAACCCTAACCCTTCCCCGAAGCCTGACCCTCACCCGTACCATAGTCCTAACCCGTACGCTAACACTAACCCACGCCCTCACACGCACGCTCCCCCTAAATCGTTGCCGTACCCTCACCTGGACCCTAAACCGTCCCCGTCCCCGTCCCCTAACCCTAGCCCGAACCCTAACCCTAATCCTTCCCCGAAGCCTGACCCTCACCCGTCCCCTAATCCTAACCCGTACGCTAACACTAACCCGCGCCCTCACACGCACGCTCCCCCTAAAGCGTTGCCGTACCCTCACCTGGATCCTAAACCGTCCCCGTCCCCTAACCCTAACCCTAGCCCGAACCCTAACCCTAACCCTTCCCCGAAGCCTGACACTCACCCGTCCCCTAATCCTAACCCGTACGCTAACACTAACCCGCGCCCTCACACGCACGCTCCCCCTAAAGCGTTGCCGTACCCTCACCTGGACCCTAAACCGTCCCCGTCCCCTAACCCTAACCATAGCCCGAACCCTAACCCTAACCCTTCCCCGAAGACTGACCCTCACCCGTCCCCTAATCCTAACCCGCACGCTAACACTAACCCGCGCCCTCACACGCACCCTCCCCCTAAAGCGTTGCCGTACCCTCACCTGGACCCTAAACTGTCCCCGTCCCCTAACCCTAACCCTAGCCCGAACCCTAACCCTAACCCTTCCCCGAAGCCTGACCCTCACCCTTCCCCTAATCCTAACCCGTACGCTAACACTAACCCACGCCCTCACACGCACGCTCCCCCTAAAGCGTTGCCGTACCCTCACCTGGACCCTAAACCGTCCCCGTCCCCTAACCCTAACCCTAGCCCGAACCCTAACCCTAATCCTTCCCCGAAGCCTGACCCTCACCCGTCCCCTAATCCTAACCCGTACGCTAACACTAACCCGCGCCCTCACACGCACGCTCCCCCTAAAGCGTTGCCGTACCCTCACCTGGACCCTAAACCGTCCCCGTCCCCTAACCCTAACCCTAGCCCGAACCCTAACCCTAACCCTTCCCCGAAGCCTGACCCTCACCCGTCCCCTAATCCTAACCCGTACGCTAACACTAACCCGCGCCCTCACACGCACGCTCCCCCTAAAGCGTTGCCGTACCCTCACCTGGACCCTAAACCTTCCCCGTCCCCTAACCCTAACCCTTGCCCGAACCCTGACCCTAACCCTTCCCCGAAGCCTGACCCTCACCCATCCCCTAATCCTAACCCGTACGCTAACACTAACCCGCGCCCTCACACGCACGCTCCCCCTAAAGCGTTGCCGTACCCTCACCTGGACCCTAAACCGTCCCCGTCCCCTAACCCTAACCCTAGCCCGAACCCTACCCCTAACCCTTCCCCGAAGTCTGACCCTCACCCGTCCCCTAATCCTAACCCGTACGCTAACACTAACCCGCGCCCTCACACGCACGCTCCCCCTAAAGCGTTGCCGTACCCTCACCTGGACCCTAAACCGTCCCCGTCCCCTAACCCTAACCCTAGCCCGAACCCTAACCCTAACCCTTCCCTGAAGCCTGACCCTCACCCGTCCCCTAATCCTAACCCGTACGTTAACACTAACCCGCGCCCTCACACCCACGCTCCCCCTAAAGCGTTGCCGTACCCTCACCTGGACCCTAAGCCGTCCCCGTCCCCTAACCCTAACCCTAGCCCGAACCCTAACCCTAACTCTTCCCCGAAGCATGACCCTCACCCGTCCCCTATTCCTAACCCGTACGCTAACACTAACCCGCGCCCTCACACGCACGCTCCCCCTAAAGCGTTGCCGTACCCTCACCTGGACCCTAAACCGTCCCCGTCCCCTAACCCTAACCCTAGCCCGAACCCTAACCCTAACCCTTCCCCGAAGCCTGACCCTCACCCGTCCCCTAATCCTAACCCGTACGCTAACACTAACCCACGCCCTCACACGCACGCTCCCCCTAAAGCGTTGCCGTACCCTCACCTGGACCCTAAACCGTCCCCGTCCCCTAACACTAACCATAGCCCAAACCCTAACCCTAACCCTTCCCCGAAGCCTGACACTCACCCATCCCCTAATCCTAACCCGTACGCTAACACTAACCCGCGCCCTCACACGCACGCTCCCTCTAAAGCGTTGCCGTACCCTCACCTGGACCCTAAACCGTCCCCGTCCCCTAACCCTAACCCTAGCCCGATCCCTAACCCTAACCCTTCCCCGAAGCCTGACCCTCACCCGTACCATAGTCCTAACCCGTACGCTAACACTAACCCACGCCCTCACACGCACGCTCCCCCTAAATCGTTGCCGTACCCTCACCTGGACCCTAAACCGTCCCCGTCCCCGTCCCCTAACCCTAGCCCGAACCCTAACCCTAATCCTTCCCCGAAGCCTGACCCTCACCCGTCCCCTAATCCTAACCCGTACGCTAACACTAACCCGCGCCCTCACACGCACGCTCCCCCTAAAGCGTTGCCGTACCCTCACCTGGATCCTAAACCGTCCCCGTCCCCTAACCCTAACCCTAGCCCGAACCCTAACCCTAACCCTTCCCCGAAGCCTGACACTCACCCGTCCCCTAATCCTAACCCGTACGCTAACACTAACCCGCGCCCTCACACGCACGCTCCCCCTAAAGCGTTGCCGTACCCTCACCTGGACCCTAAACCGTCCCCGTCCCCTAACCCTAACCATAGCCCGAACCCTAACCCTAACCCTTCCCCGAAGACTGACCCTCACCCGTCCCCTAATCCTAACCCGCACGCTAACACTAACCCGCGCCCTCACACGCACCCTCCCCCTAAAGCGTTGCCGTACCCTCACCTGGACCCTAAACTGTCCCCGTCCCCTAACCCTAACCCTAGCCCGAACCCTAACCCTAACCCTTCCCCGAAGCCTGACCCTCACCCTTCCCCTAATCCTAACCCGTACGCTAACACTAACCCACGCCCTCACACGCACGCTCCCCCTAAAGCGTTGCCGTACCCTCACCTGGACCCTAAACCGTCCCCGTCCCCTAACCCTAACCCTAGCCCGAACCCTAACCCTAATCCTTCCCCGAAGCCTGACCCTCACCCGTCCCCTAATCCTAACCCGTACGCTAACACTAACCCGCGCCCTCACACGCACGCTCCCCCTAAAGCGTTGCCGTACCCTCACCTGGACCCTAAACCGTCCCCGTCCCCTAACCCTAACCCCAGCCCGAACCCTAACCCTAACCCTTCCCCGAAGCCTGACCCTCACCCGTCCCCTAATCCTAACCCATACGCTAACACTAACCCGCGCCCTCACACGCACGCTCCCCCTAAAGCGTTGCCGTACCCTCACCTGGACCCTAAACCGTCCCCGTCCCCTAACCCTAACCCTAGCCCGAACCCTAACCCTAACCCTTCCCCGAAGCCTGACCCTCACCCGTCCCCTAATCCTAACCCGTACGCTAACACTAACCCGCGCCCTCACACGCACGCTCCCCCTAAAGCGTTGCCGTACCCTCACCTGGACCCTAAACCGTCCCCGTCCCCTAACCCTAACCCTAGCCCGAACCCTAACCCTAACCCTTCCCCGAAGCCTGACCCTCACCCGTCCCCTAATCCTAACCCGTACGCTAACACTAACCCGCGCCCTCACACGCACGCTCCCCCTAAAGCGTTGCCGTACCCTCACCTGGACCCTAAACCGTCCCCGTCCCCTAACCCTAACCCTAGCCCGAACCCTAACCCTAACCCTTCCACGAAGCCTGACCCTCACCCGTCCCCTAATCCTAACCCGTACGATAACACTAACCCGCGCCCTCACACGCACGCTCCCCCTAAAGCGTTGCCGTACCCTCACCTGGACCCTAAACCGTCCCCGTCCCCTAACCCTAACCCTAGCCCGAACCCTAACCCTAACACTTCCCCTAAGCATGACCCTCACCCGTCCCCTAATCCTAACCCGTACGCTAACACTAACCCGCGCCCTCACACGCATGCTCCCCCTAAAGCGTTGCCGTACCCTCACCTGGACCCTAAACCGTCCCCGTCCCCTAACCCTAACCCTAGCCCGAACCCTAACCCTAACCCTTCCCCGAAGCCTGACCCTCACCCGTCCCCTAATCCTAACCCGTACGCTAACACTAACCCGCGCCCTCACACACACGCTCCCCCTAAAGCGTTGCCGTACCCTCACCTGGACCCTAAAGCGTCCCCGTCCCCTAACCCTAACCCTAGCCCGAACCCTAACCCTAACCCTTCCCCGAAGCCTGACCCTCACCCGTCCCCTAATCCTAACCCGTACGCTAACACTAACCCACGCCCTCACACTCACGCTCGCCCTAAAGCGTTGCCGTACCCTCACCTGGACCCTAAACCGTCCCCGTCCCCTAACCCTAACCCTAGCCCGAACCCTAACCCTAACCCTTCCCCGAAGCCTGACCCTCACCCGTCCCCTAATCCTAACCCGTACGCTACCACTAACCCACGCCCTCACACGCACGCTCCCCCTAAAGCGTTGCCGTACCCTCACCTGGACCCTAAACCGTCCCCGTCCCCTAACCCTAACCCTAGCCCGAACCCTAACCCTAACCCTTCCCCGAAGCCTGACCCTCACCCGTCCCCTAATCCTAACCCGTACGCTAACACTAACCCGCGCCCTCACACGCACGCTCCCCCTAAAGCGTTGCCGTACCCTCACCTGGACCCTAAACCTTCCCCGTCCCCTAACCCTAACCCTTGCCCGAACCCTGACCCTAACCCTTCCCCGAAGCCTGACCCTCACCCATCCCCTAATCCTAACCCGTACGCTAACACTAACCCGCGCCCTCACACGCACGCTCCCCCTAAAGCGTTGCCGTACCCTCACCTGGACCCTAAACCGTCCCCGTCCCCTAACCCTAACTCTAGCCCGAACCCTACCCCTAACCCTTCCCCGAAGTCTGACCCTCACCCGTCCCCTAATCCTAACCCGTACGCTAACACTAACCCGCGCCCTCACACGCACGCTCCCCCTAAAGCGTTGCCGTACCCTCACCTGGACCCTAAACCGTCCCCGTCCCCTAACCCTAACCCTAGCCCGAACCCTAACCCTAACCCTTCCCTGAAGCCTGACCCTCACCCGTCCCCTAATCCTAACCCGTACGTTAACACTAACCCGCGCCCTCACACCCACGCTCCCCCTAAAGCGTTGCCGTACCCTCACCTGGACCCTAAGCCGTCCCCGTCCCCTAACCCTAACCCTAGCCCGAACCCTAACCCTAACTCTTCCCCGAAGCATGACCCTCACCCGTCCCCTATTCCTAACCCGTACGCTAACACTAACCCGCGCCCTCACACGCACGCTCCCCCTAAAGCGTTGCCGTACCCTCACCTGGACCCTAAACCGTTCCCTTCCCCTAACCCTAACCCTAGCCGGAACCCTAACCCTAACCCTTCCCCGAAGCCTGACCCTCACCCGTCCCCTAATCCTAACCCGTACGTTAACACTAACCCGCGCCCTCACACCCACGCTCCCCCTAAAGCGTTGCCGTACCCTCACCTGGACCCTAAACCGTCCCCGTCCCCTAACCCTAACCCTAGCCCGAACCCAAACCCTAACCCTTCCCCGAAGCCTGACCCTCACCCGTCCCCTAATCCTAACCCGTACGCTAACACTAACCCGTGCCCTCACACGCACGCTCCTCCTAAAGCGTTACCGTACCCTCACCTGGACCCTAAACCGTCCCCGTCCCCTAACCCTAACCCTAGCCCAAACCCTAACCCTAACCCTTCCCCGAAGCCTGACCCTCACCCATCCCCTAATCCTAACCCGTACGCTAACACTAACCCGCGCCCTCACACGCACGCTCCCCCTAAAGCGTTGCCGTACCCTCACCTGGACCCTAAACCGTCCCCGTCCCTTAACCCTAACCCTAGCCCGATCCCTAACCCTAACCCTTCCCCGAAGCCTGACGTTCACCCGTCCCCTAATCCTAACCCGTACGCTAACACTAACCCACGCCCTCACACGCACGCTCCCCCTAAAGCGTTGCCGTACCCTCACCTGGACCCTAAACCGTCCCCGTCCCCTAACCCTAACCCTAGCCCGAACCCTAACCCTAATCCTTCCTCGAAGCCTGACCCTCACCCGTCCCCTAATCCTAACCCGTACGCTAACACTAACCCGCGCCCTCACACGCACGCTCCCCCTAAACCGTTGCCGTACCCTCACCTGGACCATAAACCGTCCCCGTCCCCTAACCCTAACCGTAGCCCGAACCCTAACCCTAACCCTTCCCCGAAGCCTGACCCTCACCCGTCCCCTAATCCTAACCCGTACGCTAACACTAACCCGCGCCCTCACACGCACGCTCCCCCTAAACCGTTGCCGTACCCTCACCTGGACCCTAAACCGCCCCCGTCCCCTAACCCTAACCCTAGCCCGAACCCTAACACTAACCCTTCCCCGAAGCCTGACCCTCACCCGTCCCCTAATCCTAACCCGTACGCTAACACTAACCCGCGCCCTCACACACACGCTCCCCCTAAAGCGTTGCCGTACCCTCACCTGGACCCTAAAGCGTCCCCGTCCCCTAACCCTAACCCTAGCCCGAACCCTAACCCTAACCCTTCCCCGAAGCCTGACCCTCACCCGTCCCCTAATCCTAACCCGTACGCTAACACTAACCCACGCCCTCACACTCACGCTCGCCCTAAAGCGTTGCCGTACCCTCACCTGGACCCTAAACCGTCCCCGTCCCCTAACCCTAACCCTAGCCCGAACCCTAACCCTAACCCTTCCCCGAAGCCTGACCCTCACCCGTCCCCTAATCCTAACCCGTACGCTAACACTAACCCGCGCCCTCACACGCACGCTCCCCCTAAAGCGTTGCCGTACCCTCACCTGGACCCTAAACCGTCCCCGTCCCCTAACCCTAACCCTAGCCCGAACCCTAACCCTAACCCTTCCCTGAAGCCTGACCCTCACCCGTCCCCTAATCCTAACCCGTACGCTAACACTAACCCGCGCCCTCACACCCACGCTCCCCCTAAAGCCTTGCCATACCCTCACCTGGACCCTAAACCGTCCCCGTCTCCTAACCCTAACCCCAGCCCGAACCCTAACCCTAACCCTTCCCCGAAGCCTGACCCTCACCCGTCCCCTAATCCTAACCCGTACGCTAACACTAACCCGCGCCCTCACACGCACGCTCCCCCTAAAGGGTTGCCGTACCCTCACCTGGACCCTAAACCGTCCCCGTCCCCTAACCCTAACCCTAGCCCGATCCCTAACCCTAACCCTTCCCCGAAGCCTGACGCTCACCCGTCCCCTAATCCTAACCCGTACGCTAACACTAACCCACGCCCTCACACGCACGCTCCCCCTAAAGCGTTGCCGTACCCTCACCTGGACCCTAAACCGTCCCCGTCCCCTAACCCTAACCCTAGCCCGAACCCTAACCCTAATCCTTCCCCGAAGCCTGACCCTCACCCGTCCCCTAATCCTAACCCGTACGCTAACACTAACCCGCGCCGTCACACGCACGCTCCCCCTAAACCGTTGCCGTACCCTCACCTGGAACCTATACCGTCCCCGTCCCCTAACCCTAACCCTAGCCCGAACCCTAACCCTAACCCTTCCCCGAAGCCTGACCCTCACCCGTCCCCTAATCCTAACCCGTACGCTAACACTAACCCGCGCCCTCACACCCACGCTCCCCCTAAAGCGTTGCCGTACCCTCACCTGGACCCTAAACCGTCCCCGTCCCCTAACCCTAACCCTAGCCCGAACCCTAACCCTAACCCTTCCCCGAAGCCTGACACTCACCCGTCCCCTAATCCTAACCCGTACGCTAACACTAACCCACGACCTCACACGCACGCTCGCCCTAAAGCGTTGCCGTACCCTCACCTGCTCCCTAAACCGTCCCCGTCCCCTAACCCTAACCCTAGCCCGAACCCTAACCCTAACCCTTCCCCGAAGCCTGACCCTCACCCGTCCCCTAATCCTAACCCGTACGCTAACACTAACCCACGCCCTCACACGCACGCTCCCCCTAAAGCGTTGCCGTACCCTCACCTGGACCCTAAACCGTCCCCGTCCCCTAACCCTAACCATAGCCCAAACCCTAACCCTAACCCTTCCCCGAAGCCTGACCCTCACCCATCCCCTAATCCTAACCCGTACGCTAACACTAACCCGCGCCCTCACACGCACGCTCCCTCTAAAGCGTTGCCGTACCCTCACCTGGACCCTAAACCGTCCCCGTCCCCTAACCCTAACCCTAGCCCGATCCCTAACCCTAATCCTTCCCCGAAGCCTGACCCTCACCCGTACCATAGTCCTAACCCGTACGCTAACACTAACCCACGCCCTCACACGCACGCTCCCCCTAAATCGTTGCCGTACACTCACCTGGACCCTAAACCGTCCCCGTCCCCGTCCCCTAACCCTAGCCCGAACCCTAACCCTAATCCTTCCCCGAAGCCTGACCCTCACCCGTCCCCTAATCCTAACCCGTACGCTAACACTAACCCGCGCCCTCACACGCACGCTCCCCCTAAAGCGTTGCCGTACCCTCACCTGGATCCTAAACCGTCCCCGTCCCCTAACCCTAACCCTAGCCCGAACCCTAACCCTAACCCTTCCCCGAAGCCTGACACTCACCCGTCCCCTAATCCTAACCCGTACGCTAACACTAACCCGCGCCCTCACACGCACGCTCCCCCTAAAGCGTTGCCGTACCCTCACCTGGACCCTAAACCGTCCCCGTCCCCTAACCCTAACCATAGCCCGAACCCTAACCCTAACCCTTCCCCGAAGCCTGACCCTCACCCGTCCCCTAATCCTAACCCGCACGCTAACACTAACCCGCGCCCTCACACGCACCCTCCCCCTAAAGCGTTGCCGTACCCTCACCTGGACCCTAAACTGTCCCCGTCCCCTAACCCTAACCCTAGCCCGAACCCTAACCCTAACCCTTCCCCGAAGCCTGACCCTCACCCTTCCCCTAATCCTAACCCGTACGCTAACACTAACCCACGCCCTCACACGCACGCTCCCCCTAAAGCGTTGCCGTACCCTCACCTGGACCCTAAACCGTCCCCGTCCCCTAACCCTAACCCTAGCCCGAACCCTAACCCTAATCCTTCCCCGAAGCCTGACCCTCACCCGTCCCCTAATCCTAACCCGTACGCTAACACTAACCCGCGCCCTCACACGCAAGCTCACCCTACAGCGTTGCCATACCCTCACCTGGACCCTAAACCGTCCCCGTCCCCTAACCCTAACCCTAGCCCGAACCCTAAACCTAACCCTTCCCCGAAGCCTGACCCTCACCCGTCCCATAATCCTAACCCGTACGCTAACACTAACGCGCGCCCTCACACGCACACTCCCCATAAAGCGTTGCCGTACCCTCACCTGGACCCTAAACCGTCCCCGTCCCCTAACCCTAACCCTAGCCCGAACCCTAACCCTAACCCTTCCCCGAAGCCTGACCCTCACCCGTCCCCTAATCCTAACCCGTATGCTAACACTAACCCGCGCCCTCACACGCACGCTCCCCCTAAAGCATTGCCGTACCCTCAACAGAACCCTAAACCGTCCCCGTCCCCTAACCCTAACCCTAGCCCGAACCCTAAACCTAACCCTTCCCCGAAGCCTGACCCTCACCCGTCCCCTAATCCTAACCCGTACGCTAACACTAACCCGCGCCCTCACACGCACGCTCCCCCTAAATCATTGCCGAACCCTCACCGGAACCCTAAACCGTCCCCGTCCCCTAACCCTAATCCTAGCCCGAACCCTAACCCTAACACTTCCCCGAAGCCTGACGCTCACCCGTCCCCTAATCCTAACCCGTACGCTAACACTAACCCACGCCCTCACACGCACGCTCCCCCTAAAGCGTTGCCGTACCCTCACCTGGACCCTAAACCGTCCCCGTCCCCTAACCCTAACCCTAGCCCGAACCCTAACCCTAATCCTTCCCCTAAGCCTGACCCTCACCCGTCCCCTAATCCTAACCCGTACGCTAACACTAACCCGCGCCCTCACACGCACGCTCACCCTAAAGCGTTGCCGTACCCTCACCTGGACCCTAAACCGTCCCCGTCCCCTAACTCTAACCCTAGCCCGAACCCTAACCCTAACCCTTCCCCGAAGCCTGACCCTCACCCGTCCCCTAATCCTAACCCGTACGCTAACACTAACCCGCGCCCTCACACGCACGCTCCCCCTAAAGCGTTGCCGTACCCTCACCTGGACCCTAAACCGTCCCCGTACCCTAACCCTAACCCTAGCCCGAACCCTAACCCTAACCCTTCCCCGAAGCCTGACCCTCACCCGTCCCCTAATCCTAACCCGTACGCTAACACTAACGCGCGCCCTCACACGCACGCTCCCCCTAAAGCGTTGCCGTACCCTCACCTGAACCCTAAACCGTCCCCGTCCCCTAACCCTAACCCTAGCCCGAATCCTAACCCTAACCCTTCCCCGAAGCCTGACGCTCACCCGTCCCCTAATCCTAACCCGTACGCTAACACTAACGCACGCCCTCACACGCACGCTCCCCCTAAAGCGTTGCCGTACCCTCACCTGGACCCTAAACAGTCCCCGTCCCCTAACCCTAACCCTAGCCCGAACCCTAACCCTAACCCTTCCCCGAAGCCTGACCCTCACCCGTCCCCTAATCCTAACCCGTACGCTAACACTAACCCACGCCCTCACACGCACGCTCCCCCTAAAGCGTTGCCGTACCCTCACCTGGACCCTAAACCGTCCCCGTCCCCTAACCCTAACCCTAGCCCGAACCCTAACCCTAACCCTTCCCCGAAGCCTGACCCTCACCCGTCCCCTAATCCTAACCCGTACGCTAACACTAACCCGCGCCCTCACACACACGCTCCCCCTAAAGCGTTGCCGTACCCTCACCTGGACCCTAAACCTTCCCCGTCGCCAAACCCTAACCCTTGCCCGAACCCTAACCCTAACACTTCCCCGAAGCCTGACCCTCACCCGTCCCCTAATCCTAACCCGTACGCTAACACTAACCCGCGCCCTCACACACACGCTGCCCCTAAAGCGTTGCCGTACCCTCATCTGGACCCTAAACCGTCCCCGTCCCCTAACCCTAACCCTAGCCCGATCCCTAAACCTAACCCTTCCCCGAAGCCTGACCCTCACCCGTCCCCTAATCCTAACCCGTACGCTAACACTAACCCACGCCCTCACACGCATGCTCCCCCTAAAGCGTTGCCGTACCCTCACCTGGACCCTAAACCGTCCCCGTCCCCTAACCCTAACCCTAGCCCGAACCCTAACCCTAACCCTTCCCCGAAGCCTGACCCTCACCGTCCCCTAATCCTAAGCCGTACGCTAACACTAACCCACGCCCTCACACACACGCTCCCCCTAAAGCGTTGCCGTACCCTCACCTGGACCCTAAACCGTCCCCGTCCCCTAACCCTAACCCTAGCCCGAACCCTAACCCTAACCCTTCCCCGAAGTCTGACCCTCACCCGTCCCCTAATCCTAACCCGTACGCTAACACTAACCCGCGCTCTCACAGGCACGCTCCCCATAAAGCGTTGCCGTACCCTCACCTGGACCCTAAACCGTCCCCGTCCCCTAACCCTAACCCTAGCCCGAACCCTAACCCTAACCCTTCCCCGAAGCCTGACGCTCACCCGTCCCCTAATCCTAACCCGTACGCTAACACTAACCCGCGCTCTCACACCCACGCTCCCCCTAAAGCGTTGCCGTACCCTCACCTGGACCCTAAACCGTCCCCGTCCCCTAACCCTAACCCTAGCCCGATCCCTAACCCTAACCCTTCCCCGAAGCCTGACGCTCACCCGTCCCCTAATCCTAACCCGTACGCTAACACTAACCCACGCCCTCACACGCACGCTCCCCCTAAAGCGTTGCCGTACCCTCACCTGGACCCTAAACCGTCCCCGTCCCCTAACCCTAACCCTAGCCCGAACCCTAACCCTAACCCTTCCCCGAAGCCTGACCCTCACCCGTCCCCTAATCCTAAGCCGTACGCTAACACTAACCCGCGCCCTCACACGCACGCTCCCCCTAAAGCGTTGCCGTACACTCACCTGGACCCTAAACCTTCCCCGTCCCCTAACCCTAACCCTAGCCCGAACCCTAACCCTAACCCTTCCCCGAAGCCTGGGCCTCACCCGTCCCCTAATCCTAACCCGTACGCTAACACTAACCTGCGCCCTCACACGCACGCTCCCCCTAAAGCGTTGCCGTACCCTCACCTGGACCCTAAACCGTCCCCGTCCCCTAACCCTAACCCTAGCCCGAACCCTAACCCTAACCCTTCCCCGAAGCCTGACCCTCACCCGTCCCCTAATCCTAACCCGTACGCTAACACTAACCCGCGCCCTCACACCCACGCTCCCCCTAAAGCGTTTCCGTACCCTCACCTGGACCCTAAACCGTCCCTGTCCCCTAACCCTAACCCTAGCCCGACCCCTAACCCTAACCCTTCCCCGAAGCCTGATGCTCACCCGTCCCCTAATCCTAACCCGTACGCTAACACTAACCCACGCCCTCACACGCACGCTCCCCCTAAAGCGTTGCCGTACCCTCACCTGGACCCAAACCGTCCCCGTCCCCTAACCCTAACCCTAGCCCGAACCCTAACCCTAATCCTTCCCCGAAGCCTGACCCTCACCCGTCCCCTAATCCTAACCCGTACGCTAACACTAACCCGCGCCCTCACACGCACGCTCCCCCTAAACCGTTGCCGTACCCTCACCTGGACCCTAAACCGTCCCCGTCCCCTAACCCTAACCCTAGCCCGAACCCTAACCCTAACCCTTCCCCGAAGCCTGACTCTCACCCGTCCCCTAATCCTAACCCGTACGCTAACACTAACCCGCGCCCTCACACACACGCTCCCCCTAAAGCGTTGCCGTACCCTCACCTGGACCCTAAACCGTCCCCGTCCCCTAACCCTAACCCTAGCCCGAACCCTAACCCTAACCCTTCCCAGAATCCTGACCCTCACCCGTCCCCTAATCCTAACCCGTACGCTAACACTAACCCACGCCCTCACACGCACGCTCCCCCTAAAGCGTTGCCGTACCCTCACCTGGACCCTAAACCGTCCCCGTCCCCTAACCCTAACCCTAGCCCGAACCCTAACCCTAACCCTTCCCCGAAGCCTGACCCTCACCCGTCCCCTAATCCTAACCCGTACGCTAACACTAACCCGCGCCCTCACACGCACGCTCCCCCTAAAGCGTTGCCGTACCCTCACCTGGACCCTAAACCTTCCCCGTCCCCTAACCCTAACCCTTGCCCGAACCCTAACCCTAACCCTTCCCCGAAGCCTGACCCTCACCCGTCCCCTAATCCTAACCCGTACGCTAACACTAACCCGCGCCCTCACACGCACGCTCCCCCTAAAGCGTTGCCGTACCCTCACCTGGACCCTAAACCGTCCCCGTCCCCTAACCCTAACCCTAGCCCGATGCCTAACCCTAACCCTTCCCCGAAGCCTGACCCTCACCCGTCCCCTAATCCTAACCCGTACGCTAACACTAACCCACGCCCTCACACGCACGCTCCCCCTAAACCGTTGCCGTACCCTCACCTGGACCCTAAACCGTCCCCGTCCCCTAACCCTAACCCTAGCCCGAACCCTAACCCTAACCCTTCCCCGAAGCCTGACCCTCACCCGTCCCCTAATCCTAACCCGTACGCTAACACTAACCCGCGCCCTCACACGCACGCTCCCCCTAAAGCGTTGCCGTACCCTCACCTGGACCCTAAACCGTCCCCGTCCCCTAACCCTAACCGTAGCCCGAACCCTAACCCTAACCCTTCCCCGAAGTCTGACCCTCACCCGTCCCCTAATCCTAACCCGTACGCTAACACTAACCCTCGCCCTCACACGCACGCTCCCCCTAAAGCGTTGCCGTACCCTCACCTGGACCCTAAACCGACCCCGTCCCCTAACCCTAACCCTAGCCCGAACCCTAACCCTAACCCTTCCCCGAAGCCTGACCCTCACCCGTCCCCTAATCCTAACCCGTACGCTAACACTAACCCGCGCCCTCACACCCACGCTCGCCCTAAAGCGTTTCCGTACCCTCACCTGGACCCTAAACCGTCCCTGTCCCCTAACCCTAACCCTAGCCCGACCCCTAACCCTAACCCTTCCCCGAAGCCTGATGCTCACCCGTCCCCTAATCCTAACCCGTACGCTAACACTAACCCACGCCCTCACACGCACGCTCCCCCTAAAGCGTTGCCGTACCCTCACCTGGACCCAAACCGTCCCCGTCCCCTAACCCTAACCCTAGCCCGAACCCTAACCCTAATCCTTCCCCGAAGCCTGACCCTCACCCGTCCCCTAATCCTAACCCGTACGCTAACACTAACCCGCGCCCTCACACGCACGCTCCCCCTAAAGCGTTGCCGTACCCTCACCTGGACCCTAAACCGTCCCCGTCCCCTAACCCTAACCCTAGCCCGAACCCTAACCCTAACCCTTCCCCGAAGCCTGACCCTCACCCTTCCCCTAATCCTAACCCGTACGCTAACACTAACCCACGCCCTCACACGCACGCTCCCCCTAAAGCGTTGCCGTACCCTCACCTGGACCCTAAACCGTCCCCGTCCCCTAACCCTAACCCTAGCCCGAACCCTAACCCTAATCCTTCCCCGAAGCCTGACCCTCACCCGTCCCCTAATCCTAACCCGTACGCTAACACTAACCCGCGCCCTCACACGCAAGCTCACCCTACAGCGTTGCCATACCCTCACCTGGACCCTAAACCGTCCCCGTCCCCTAACCCTAACCCTAGCCCGAACCCTAAACCTAACCCTTCCCCGAAGCCTGACCCTCACCCGTCCCATAATCCTAACCCGTACGCTAACACTAACGCGCGCCCTCACACGCACACTCCCCATAAAGCGTTGCCGTACCCTCACCTGGACCCTAAACCGTCCCCGTCCCCTAACCCTAACCCTAGCCCGAACCCTAACCCTAACCCTTCCCCGAAGCCTGACCCTCACCCGTCCCCTAATCCTAACCCGTATGCTAACACTAACCCGCGCCCTCACACGCACGCTCCCCCTAAAGCATTGCCGTACCCTCAACAGAACCCTAAACCGTCCCCGTCCCCTAACCCTAACCCTAGCCCGAACCCTAAACCTAACCCTTCCCCGAAGCCTGACCCTCACCCGTCCCCTAATCCTAACCCGTACGCTAACACTAACCCGCGCCCTCACACGCACGCTCCCCCTAAATCATTGCCGAACCCTCACCGGAACCCTAAACCGTCCCCGTCCCCTAACCCTAATCCTAGCCCGAACCCTAACCCTAACACTTCCCCGAAGCCTGACGCTCACCCGTCCCCTAATCCTAACCCGTACGCTAACACTAACCCACGCCCTCACACGCACGCTCCCCCTAAAGCGTTGCCGTACCCTCACCTGGACCCTAAACCGTCCCCGTCCCCTAACCCTAACCCTAGCCCGAACCCTAACCCTAATCCTTCCCCTAAGCCTGACCCTCACCCGTCCCCTAATCCTAACCCGTACGCTAACACTAACCCGCGCCCTCACACGCACGCTCACCCTAAAGCGTTGCCGTACCCTCACCTGGACCCTAAACCGTCCCCGTCCCCTAACTCTAACCCTAGCCCGAACCCTAACCCTAACCCTTCCCCGAAGCCTGACCCTCACCCGTCCCCTAATCCTAACCCGTACGCTAACACTAACCCGCGCCCTCACACGCACGCTCCCCCTAAAGCGTTGCCGTACCCTCACCTGGACCCTAAACCGTCCCCGTACCCTAACCCTAACCCTAGCCCGAACCCTAACCCTAACCCTTCCCCGAAGCCTGACCCTCACCCGTCCCCTAATCCTAACCCGTACGCTAACACTAACGCGCGCCCTCACACGCACGCTCCCCCTAAAGCGTTGCCGTACCCTCACCTGAACCCTAAACCGTCCCCGTCCCCTAACCCTAACCCTAGCCCGAATCCTAACCCTAACCCTTCCCCGAAGCCTGACGCTCACCCGTCCCCTAATCCTAACCCGTACGCTAACACTAACGCACGCCCTCACACGCACGCTCCCCCTAAAGCGTTGCCGTACCCTCACCTGGACCCTAAACAGTCCCCGTCCCCTAACCCTAACCCTAGCCCGAACCCTAACCCTAACCCTTCCCCGAAGCCTGACCCTCACCCGTCCCCTAATCCTAACCCGTACGCTAACACTAACCCACGCCCTCACACGCACGCTCCCCCTAAAGCGTTGCCGTACCCTCACCTGGACCCTAAACCGTCCCCGTCCCCTAACCCTAACCCTAGCCCGAACCCTAACCCTAACCCTTCCCCGAAGCCTGACCCTCACCCGTCCCCTAATCCTAACCCGTACGCTAACACTAACCCGCGCCCTCACACACACGCTCCCCCTAAAGCGTTGCCGTACCCTCACCTGGACCCTAAACCTTCCCCGTCGCCAAACCCTAACCCTTGCCCGAACCCTAACCCTAACACTTCCCCGAAGCCTGACCCTCACCCGTCCCCTAATCCTAACCCGTACGCTAACACTAACCCGCGCCCTCACACACACGCTGCCCCTAAAGCGTTGCCGTACCCTCATCTGGACCCTAAACCGTCCCCGTCCCCTAACCCTAACCCTAGCCCGATCCCTAAACCTAACCCTTCCCCGAAGCCTGACCCTCACCCGTCCCCTAATCCTAACCCGTACGCTAACACTAACCCACGCCCTCACACGCATGCTCCCCCTAAAGCGTTGCCGTACCCTCACCTGGACCCTAAACCGTCCCCGTCCCCTAACCCTAACCCTAGCCCGAACCCTAACCCTAACCCTTCCCCGAAGCCTGACCCTCACCGTCCCCTAATCCTAAGCCGTACGCTAACACTAACCCACGCCCTCACACACACGCTCCCCCTAAAGCGTTGCCGTACCCTCACCTGGACCCTAAACCGTCCCCGTCCCCTAACCCTAACCCTAGCCCGAACCCTAACCCTAACCCTTCCCCGAAGTCTGACCCTCACCCGTCCCCTAATCCTAACCCGTACGCTAACACTAACCCGCGCTCTCACAGGCACGCTCCCCATAAAGCGTTGCCGTACCCTCACCTGGACCCTAAACCGTCCCCGTCCCCTAACCCTAACCCTAGCCCGAACCCTAACCCTAACCCTTCCCCGAAGCCTGACGCTCACCCGTCCCCTAATCCTAACCCGTACGCTAACACTAACCCGCGCTCTCACACCCACGCTCCCCCTAAAGCGTTGCCGTACCCTCACCTGGACCCTAAACCGTCCCCGTCCCCTAACCCTAACCCTAGCCCGATCCCTAACCCTAACCCTTCCCCGAAGCCTGACGCTCACCCGTCCCCTAATCCTAACCCGTACGCTAACACTAACCCACGCCCTCACACGCACGCTCCCCCTAAAGCGTTGCCGTACCCTCACCTGGACCCTAAACCGTCCCCGTCCCCTAACCCTAACCCTAGCCCGAACCCTAACCCTAACCCTTCCCCGAAGCCTGACCCTCACCCGTCCCCTAATCCTAAGCCGTACGCTAACACTAACCCGCGCCCTCACACGCACGCTCCCCCTAAAGCGTTGCCGTACACTCACCTGGACCCTAAACCTTCCCCGTCCCCTAACCCTAACCCTAGCCCGAACCCTAACCCTAACCCTTCCCCGAAGCCTGGGCCTCACCCGTCCCCTAATCCTAACCCGTACGCTAACACTAACCTGCGCCCTCACACGCACGCTCCCCCTAAAGCGTTGCCGTACCCTCACCTGGACCCTAAACCGTCCCCGTCCCCTAACCCTAACCCTAGCCCGAACCCTAACCCTAACCCTTCCCCGAAGCCTGACCCTCACCCGTCCCCTAATCCTAACCCGTACGCTAACACTAACCCGCGCCCTCACACCCACGCTCCCCCTAAAGCGTTTCCGTACCCTCACCTGGACCCTAAACCGTCCCTGTCCCCTAACCCTAACCCTAGCCCGACCCCTAACCCTAACCCTTCCCCGAAGCCTGATGCTCACCCGTCCCCTAATCCTAACCCGTACGCTAACACTAACCCACGCCCTCACACGCACGCTCCCCCTAAAGCGTTGCCGTACCCTCACCTGGACCCAAACCGTCCCCGTCCCCTAACCCTAACCCTAGCCCGAACCCTAACCCTAATCCTTCCCCGAAGCCTGACCCTCACCCGTCCCCTAATCCTAACCCGTACGCTAACACTAACCCGCGCCCTCACACGCACGCTCCCCCTAAACCGTTGCCGTACCCTCACCTGGACCCTAAACCGTCCCCGTCCCCTAACCCTAACCCTAGCCCGAACCCTAACCCTAACCCTTCCCCGAAGCCTGACTCTCACCCGTCCCCTAATCCTAACCCGTACGCTAACACTAACCCGCGCCCTCACACACACGCTCCCCCTAAAGCGTTGCCGTACCCTCACCTGGACCCTAAACCGTCCCCGTCCCCTAACCCTAACCCTAGCCCGAACCCTAACCCTAACCCTTCCCAGAATCCTGACCCTCACCCGTCCCCTAATCCTAACCCGTACGCTAACACTAACCCACGCCCTCACACGCACGCTCCCCCTAAAGCGTTGCCGTACCCTCACCTGGACCCTAAACCGTCCCCGTCCCCTAACCCTAACCCTAGCCCGAACCCTAACCCTAACCCTTCCCCGAAGCCTGACCCTCACCCGTCCCCTAATCCTAACCCGTACGCTAACACTAACCCGCGCCCTCACACGCACGCTCCCCCTAAAGCGTTGCCGTACCCTCACCTGGACCCTAAACCTTCCCCGTCCCCTAACCCTAACCCTTGCCCGAACCCTAACCCTAACCCTTCCCCGAAGCCTGACCCTCACCCGTCCCCTAATCCTAACCCGTACGCTAACACTAACCCGCGCCCTCACACGCACGCTCCCCCTAAAGCGTTGCCGTACCCTCACCTGGACCCTAAACCGTCCCCGTCCCCTAACCCTAACCCTAGCCCGATGCCTAACCCTAACCCTTCCCCGAAGCCTGACCCTCACCCGTCCCCTAATCCTAACCCGTACGCTAACACTAACCCACGCCCTCACACGCACGCTCCCCCTAAACCGTTGCCGTACCCTCACCTGGACCCTAAACCGTCCCCGTCCCCTAACCCTAACCCTAGCCCGAACCCTAACCCTAACCCTTCCCCGAAGCCTGACCCTCACCCGTCCCCTAATCCTAACCCGTACGCTAACACTAACCCGCGCCCTCACACGCACGCTCCCCCTAAAGCGTTGCCGTACCCTCACCTGGACCCTAAACCGTCCCCGTCCCCTAACCCTAACCGTAGCCCGAACCCTAACCCTAACCCTTCCCCGAAGTCTGACCCTCACCCGTCCCCTAATCCTAACCCGTACGCTAACACTAACCCTCGCCCTCACACGCACGCTCCCCCTAAAGCGTTGCCGTACCCTCACCTGGACCCTAAACCGACCCCGTCCCCTAACCCTAACCCTAGCCCGAACCCTAACCCTAACCCTTCCCCGAAGCCTGACCCTCACCCGTCCCCTAATCCTAACCCGTACGCTAACACTAACCCGCGCCCTCACACCCACGCTCGCCCTAAAGCGTTTCCGTACCCTCACCTGGACCCTAAACCGTCCCTGTCCCCTAACCCTAACCCTAGCCCGACCCCTAACCCTAACCCTTCCCCGAAGCCTGATGCTCACCCGTCCCCTAATCCTAACCCGTACGCTAACACTAACCCACGCCCTCACACGCACGCTCCCCCTAAAGCGTTGCCGTACCCTCACCTGGACCCAAACCGTCCCCGTCCCCTAACCCTAACCCTAGCCCGAACCCTAACCCTAATCCTTCCCCGAAGCCTGACCCTCACCCGTCCCCTAATCCTAACCCGTACGCTAACACTAACCCGCGCCCTCACACGCACGCTCCCCCTAAAGCGTTGCCGTACCCTCACCTGGACCCTAAACCGTCCCCGTCCCCTAACCCTAACCCTAGCCCGAACCCTAACCCTAACCCTTCCCCGAAGCCTGACTCTCACCCGTCCCATAATCCTAACCTGTACGCTAACACTAACCCGCGCCCTCACACACACGCTCCCCCTAAAGCGTTGCCGTACCCTCACCTGGACCCTAAACCGTCCCCGTCCCCTAACCCTAACCCTAGCCCGAACCCTAACCCTAACCCTTCCCCGAAGCCTGACCCTCACCCGTCCCCTAATCCTAACCCGTACGCTAACACTAACCCACGCCCTCACACGCACGCTTCCCCTAAAGCGTTGCCGTACCCTCACCTGGACCCTAAACCGTCCCCGTCCCCTAACCCTAACCCTAGCCCGAACCCTAACCCTAACCCTTCCCCGAAGCCTGACCCTCACCCGTCCCCAAATCCTAACCCGTACGCTAACACTAACCCGCGCCCTCACACGCACGCTCCCCCTAAAGCGTTGCCGTACCCTCACCTGGACCCTAAACCTTCCCCGTCCCCTAACCCTAACCCTTGCCCGAACCCTAACCCTAACCCTTCCCCGAAGCCTGACCCTCACCCGTCCCCTAATCCTAACCCGTACGCTAACACTAACCCGCGCCCTCACACGCACGCTCCCCCTAAAGCGTTGCCGTACCCTCACCTGGACCCTAAACCGTCCCCGTCCCCTAACCCTAACCCTAGCCCGATCCCTAACCCTAACCCTTCCCCGAAGCCTGACCCTCACCCGTCCCCTAATCCTAACCCGTACGCTAACTCTAACCCACGCCCTCACACGCACGCTCCCCCTAAACCGTAGCCGTACCCTCACCTGGACCCTAAACCGTCCCCGTCCCCTAACCCTAACCCTAGCCCGAACCCTAACCCTAACCCTTCCCCGAAGCCTGACCCTCACCCGTCCCCTAATCCTAACCCGTACGCTAACACTAACCCGCGCCCTCACACGCACGCTCCCCCTAAAGCGTTGCCGTACCCTCACCTGGACCCTAAACCGTCCCCGTCCCCTAACCCTAACCGTAGCCCGAACCCTAACCCTAACCCTTCCCCGAAGTCTGACCCTCACCCGTCCCCTAATCCTAACCCGTACGCTAACACTAACCCGCGCCCTCACACGCACGCTCCCCCTAAAGCGTTGCCGTACCCTCACCTGGACCCTAAACCGACCCCGTCCCCTAACCCTAACCCTAGCCCGAACCCTAACCCTAACCCTTCCCCGAAGCCTGACCCTCACCCGTCCCCTAATCCTAACCCGTACGCTAACACTAACCCGCGCCCTCACACGCACGCTCCCCCTAAAGCGTTGCCGTACCCTCACCTGGACCCTAAACCGTCCCCGTCCCCTAACCCTAACCCTAGCCCGAACCCTAACCCTAACCCTTCCCCGAAGCCTGACCCTCACTCGTCCCCTAATCCTAACCCGTACGCTAACACTAACCCGCGCCCTCACACAAACGCTCCCCCTAAAGCGTTGCCGTACCCTCACCTGGACCCTAAACCGTCCCCGTCCCCTAACCCTAACCCTAGCCCGAACCCTAACCCTAACCCTTCCCCGAAGCCTGAGCCTCACCCGTCCCCTAATCCTAACCCGTACGCTAACACTAACCCACGCCCTCACACGCACGCTCGCACTAAAGCGTTGCCGAACCCTCACCTGGACCCTAAACCGTCCCCGTCCCCTAACCCTAACCCTAGCCCGAACCCTAACCCTAACCCTTCCCCGAAGCCTGACCCTCACCCGTCCCCTAATCCTAACCCGTACGCTAACACTAACCCGCGCCCTCACACGCACGCCCCCCCTAAAGCGTTGCCGTACCCTCACCTGGACCCTAAACCGTCCCCGTCCCCTAACCGTAACCCTAGCCCGAACCCTAACCCTAACCCTTCCCCTGAAGCCTGACCCTCACCCGTCCCCTAATCCTAACCCGTACGCTAACACTAACCCGCGCCCTCACACGCACGCTCCCCCTAAAGCGTTGCCGTACCCTCACCTGGACCCTAAACCGTCCCCGTCCCCTAACCCTAACCCTAGCCCGAACCCTAACCCTAACCCTTCCCCGAAGCCTGACCCTCACCCGTCCCCTAATCCTAACCCGTACGCTAACACTAACCCGCGCCCTCACACGCACGCTCCCCCTAAAGCGTTGCCGTACCCTCACCTGGACCCTAAACCGTCCCCGTCCCCTAACCCTAACCCTAGCCCGAACCCTAACCCTAACCCTTCCCCGAAGCCTGACCCTCACCCGTCCCCTAATCCTAACCCGTACGCTAACACTAACCCGCGCCCTCACACGCACGCTCCCCCTAAAGCGTTGCCGTACCCTCACCTGGACCCTAAACCGTCCCCGTCCCCTAACCCTAACCCTAGCCCGAACCCTAACCCTAACCCTTCCCCGAAGCCTGACCCTCACCCGTCCCCTAATCCTAACCCGTACGCTAACACTAACCCGCGCCCTCACACGCACGCTCCCCCTAAACCGTTGCCGTACCCTCACCTGGACCCTAAACCGTCCCCGTCCCCTAACCCTAACCCTAGCCCGAACCCTAACCCTAACCCTTCCCCGAAGCCTGACCCTCACCCGTCCCCTAATCCTAACCCGTACGCTAACACTAACCCACGCCCTCACACGCACGCTCCCCCTAAAGCGTTGCCGTACCCTCACCTGGACCCTAAACCGTCCCCGTCCCCTAACCCTAACCCAAGCCCGAACCCTAACCCTAACCCTTCCCCGAAGCCTGACCCTCACCCGTCCCCTAATCCTAACCCGTACGCTAACACTAACCCGCGCCCTCACACGCACGCTCCCCCTAAAGCGTTACGTACCCTCACCTGGACCCTAAACCGTCCCCGTCCCCTAACCCTAACCATAGCCCAAACCCTAACCCTAACCCTTCCCCGAAGCCTGACCCTCACCCATCCCCTAATCCTAACCCGTACGCTAACACTAACCCGCGCCCTCACACGCACGCTCCCTCTAAAGCGTTGCCGTACCCTCACCTGGACCCTAAACCGTCCCCGTCCCCTAACCCTAACCCTAGGCCGATCCCTAACCCTAACCCTTCCCCGAAGCCTGACCCTCACCCGTACCATAGTCCTAACCCGTACGCTAACACTAACCCACGCCCTCACACGCACGCTCCCCCTAAAGCGTTGCCGTACCCTCACCTGGACCCTAAACCGTCCCCGTCCCCGTCCCCTAACCCTAGCCCGAACCCTAACCCTATCCTTCCCCGAAGCCTGACCCTCACCCGTCCCCTAATCCTAACCCGTACGCTAACACTAACCCGCGCCCTCACACGCACGCTCCCCCTAAAGCGTTGCCGTACCCTCACCTGGATCCTAAACCGTCCCCGTCCCCTAACCCTAACCCTAGCCCGAACCCTAACCCTAACCCTTCCCCGAAGCCTGACACTCACCCGTCCCCTAATCCTAACCCGTACGCTAACACTAACCCGCGCCCTCACACGCACGCTCCCCCTAAAGCGTTGCCGTACCCTCACCTGGACCCTAAACCGTCCCCGTCCCCTAACCCTAACCATAGCCCGAACCCTAACCCTAACCCTTCCCCGAAGCCTGACCCTCACCCGTCCCCTAATCCTAACCCGCACGCTAACACTAACCCGCGCCCTCACACGCACCCTCCCCCTAAAGCGTTGCCGTACCCTCACCTGGACCCTAAACTGTCCCCGTCCCCTAACCCTAACCCTAGCCCGAACCCTAACCCTAACCCTTCCCCGAAGCCTGACCCTCACCCTTCCCCTAATCCTAACCCGTACGCTAACACTAACCCACGCCCTCACACGCACGCTCCCCCTAAAGCGTTGCCGTACCCTCACCTGGACCCTAAACCGTCCCCGTCCCCTAACCCTAACCCTAGCCCGAACCCTAACCCTAATCCTTCCCCGAAGCCTGACCCTCACCCGTCCCCTAATCCTAACCCGTACGCTAACACTAACCCGCGCCCTCACACGCAAGCTCACCCTACAGCGTTGCCATACCCTCACCTGGACCCTAAACCGTCCCCGTCCCCTAACCCTAACCCTAGCCCGAACCCTAAACCTAACCCTTCCCCGAAGCCTGACCCTCACCCGTCCCATAATCCTAACACGTACGCTAACACTAACGCGCGCCCTCACACGCACGCTCCCCATAAAGCGTTGCCGTACCGTCACCTGGACCCTAAACCGTCCCCGTCCCCTAACCCTAACCCTAGCCCGAACCCTAACCCTAACCCTTCCCCGAAGCCTGACCCTCACCCGTCCCCTAATCCTAACCCGTACGCTAACACTAACCCGCGCCCTCACACGCACGCTCCCCCTAAAGCATTGCCGTACCCTCAACAGAACCCTAAACCGTCCCCGTCCCCTAACCCTAACCCTAGACCGAACCCTAAACCTAACCCTTCCCCGAAGCCTGACCCTCACCCGTCCCCTAATCCTAACCCGTACGCTAACACTAACCCGCGCCCTCACACGCACGCTCCCCCTAAATCATTGCCGTACCCTCACCGGAACCCTAAACCGTCCCCGTCCCCTAACCCTAACCCTAGTCCGACCCCTAACCCTAACACTTCCCCGAAGCCTGACGCTCACCCGTCCCCTAATCCTAACCCGTACGCTAACACTAACCCACGCCCTCACACGCACGCTCCCCCTAAAGCGTTGCCGTACCCTCACCTGGACCCTAAACCGTCCCCGTCCCCTAACCCTAACCCTAGCCCGAACCCTAACCCTAATCCTTCCCCTAAGCCTGACCCTCACCCGTCCCCTAATCCTAACCCGTACGCTAACACTAACCCGCGCCCTCACACGCACGCTCACCCTAAAGCGTTGCCGTACCCTCACCTGGACCCTAAACCGTCCCCGTCCCCTAACTCTAACCCTAGCCCGAACCCTAACCCTAACCCTTCCCCGAAGCCTGACCCTCACCCGTCCCCTAATCCTAACCCGTACGCTAACACTAACCCGCGCCCTCACACGCACGCTCCCCCTAAAGCGTTGCCGTACCCTCACCTGGACCCTAAACCGTCCCCGTACCCTAACCCTAACCCTAGCCCAAACCCTAACCCTAACCCTTCCCCGAAGCCTGACCCTCACCCGTCCCCTAATCCTAACCCGTACGCTAACACTAACGCGCGCCCTCACACGCACGCTCCCCCTAAAGCGTTGCCGTACCCTCACCTGAACCCTAAACCGTCCCCGTCCCCTAACCCTAACCCTAGCCCGAACCCTAACCCTAACCCTTCCCCGAAGCCTGACGCTCACCCGTCCCCTAATCCTAACCCGTACGCTAACACTAACCCGCGCCCTCACACCCACGCTCCCCCTAAAGCGTTGCCGTACCCTCACCTGGACCCTAAACCGTCCCCGTCCCCTAACCCTAACCCTAGCCCGATCCCTAACCCTAACCCTTCCCCGAAGCCTGACGCTCACCCGTCCCCTAATCCTAACCCGTACGCTAACACTAACCCACGCCCTCACACGCACGCTCCCCCTAAAGCGTTGCCGTACCCTCACCTGGACCCTAAACCGTCCCCGTCCCCTAACCCTAACCCTAGCCCGAACCCTAACCCTAATCCTTCCCCGAAGCCTGACCCTCAACCGTCCCCTAATCCTAACCCGTACGCTAACACTAACCCGCGCCCTCACACGCACGCTCCCCCTAAACCGTTGCCGTACCCTCACCTGGACCCTAAACCGTCCCCGTCCCCTAACCCTAACCTTAGCCCGAACCCTAACCCTAACCCTTCCCCGAAGCCTGACCCTCACCCGTCCCCTAATCCTAACCCGTATGCTAACACTAACCCACGCCCTCACACACACGCTCCCCCTAAAGCGTTGCCGTACCCTCACCTGGACCCTAAACCGTCCCCGTCCCCTAACCCTAACCCTAGCCCGAACCCTAACCCTAACCCTTCCCCGAAGCCTGACCCTCACCCGTCCCCTAATCCTAACCCGTACGCTAACACTAACCCACGCCCTCACACGCACGCTCGCCCTAAAGCGTTGCGGTACCCTCACCTGGACCCTAAACCGTCCCCGTCCCCTAACCCTAACCCTAGCCCGAACCCTAACCCTAACCCTTCCCCGAAGCCTGACCCTCACCCGTCCCCTAATCCTAACCCGTACGCTAACACTAACCCACGCCCTCACACACACGCTCCCCCTAAAGCGTTGCCGTACCCTCACCTGGACCCTAAACCGTCCCCGTCCCCTAACCCTAACCCTAGCCCGATCCCTAACCCTAACCCTTCCCCGAAGCCTGACCCTCACCCGTCCCCTAATCCTAACCCGTACGCTAACACTAACCCACGCCCTCACACGCACCCTCCCCCTAAAGCGTTGCTGTACCCTCACCTGGACCCTAAATCGTCCCCGTCCCCTAACCCTAACCCTAGCCCGAACCCTAACCCTAACCCTTCCCCGAAGCCTGACCCTCACCCGTCCCCTAATCCTAACCCGTACGCTAACACTAACCCGCGCCCTCACACGGACGCTCCCCCTAAAGCGTTGCCGTACCCTCACCTGGACCCTAAACCGTCCCCGTCCCCTAACCCTAACCCTAGCCCGAACCCTAACCCTAACACTTCCCCGAAGCCTGACCCTCACCCGTCCCCTAATCCTAACCCGTACGCTAACACTAACCCACGCCCTCACACGCACGCTCCCCCTAAAGCGTTGCCGTACCCTCACCTGAACCCTAAACCGTCCCCGTCCCCTAACCCTAACCCTAGCCCGAACCCTAACCCTAACCCTTCCCCGAAGCCTGACGCTCACCCGTTCCCTAATCCTAACCCGTACGCTAACACTAACCCACGCCCTCACACGCACGCTCCCCCTAAAGCGTTGCCGTACCCTCACCTGGATCCTAAACCGTCCCCGTCCCCTAACCCTAACCCTAGCCCGAACCCTAACCCTAACACTTCCCCGAAGCCTGACCCTCACCCATCCCCTAATCCTAACCCGTACGCTAACACTAACCCACGCCCTCACACGCACGCTCCCCCTAAAGCGTTGCCGTACCCTCACCTGGACCCTAAACCTTCCCCGTCGCCAAACCCTAACCCTTGCCCGAACCCTAACCCTAACACTTCCCCGAAGCCTGACCCTCACCCGTCCCCTAATCCTAACCCGTACGCTAACACTAACCCGCGCCCTCACACCCACGCTCCCCCTAAAGCGTTGCCGTACCCTCACCTGGACCCTAAACCGTCCCCGTCCCCTAACCCTAACCCTAGCCCGAACCCTAACCCTAACCCTTCCCCGAAGTCTGACCCTCACCCGTCCCCTAATCCTAACCCGTACACTAACACTAACCGGCGCTCTCACACGCACGCTCCCCCTAAAGCGTTGCCGTACCCTCACCTGGACCCTAAACCGTACCCGTCCCCTAACCCTAACCCTAGCCCGAACCCTAACCCTAATCCTTCCCCGAAGCCTGACCCTCACCCGTCCCCTAATCCTAACCCGTACGCTAACACTAACCCGCGCCCTCACACCCACGCTCCCCCTAAAGCGTTGCCGTACCCTCACCTGGACCCTAAACCGTCCCCGTCCCCTAACCCTAACCCTAGCCCGATACCTAACCCTAACCCTTCCCCGAAGCCTGACGCTCACCCGTCCCCTAATCCTAACCCGTACGCTAACACTAACCCGCGCCCTCACACGCACGCTCCCCCTAAAGCGTTGCCGTACCCTCACCTGGACCCTAAACCGTCCCCGTCCCCTAACCCTAACCGTAGCCCGAACCCTAACCCTAACCCTTCCCCGAAGTCTGACCCTCACCCGTCCCCTAATCCTAACCCGTACGCTAACACTAACCCTCGCCCTCACACGCACGCTCCCCCTAAAGCGTTGCCGTACCCTCACCTGGACCCTAAACCGACCCCGTCCCCTAACCCTAACCCTAGCCCGAACCCTAACCCTAACCCTTCCCCGAAGCCTGACCCTCACCCGTCCCCTAATCCTAACCCGTACGCTAACACTAACCCGCGCCCTCACACCCACGCTCGCCCTAAAGCGTTTCCGTACCCTCACCTGGACCCTAAACCGTCCCTGTCCCCTAACCCTAACCCTAGCCCGACCCCTAACCCTAACCCTTCCCCGAAGCCTGATGCTCACCCGTCCCCTAATCCTAACCCGTACGCTAACACTAACCCACGCCCTCACACGCACGCTCCCCCTAAAGCGTTGCCGTACCCTCACCTGGACCCAAACCGTCCCCGTCCCCTAACCCTAACCCTAGCCCGAACCCTAACCCTAATCCTTCCCCGAAGCCTGACCCTCACCCGTCCCCTAATCCTAACCCGTACGCTAACACTAACCCGCGCCCTCACACGCACGCTCCCCCTAAAGCGTTGCCGTACCCTCCCCTGGACCCTAAACCGTCCCCGTCCCCTAACCCTAACCCTAGCCCGAACCCTAACCCTAACCCTTCCCCGAAGCCTGACTCTCACCCGTCCCCTAATCCTAACCTGTACGCTAACACTAACCCGCGCCCTCACACACACGCTCCCCCTAAAGCGTTGCCGTACCCTCACCTGGACCCTAAACCGTCCCCGTCCCCTAACCCTAACCCTAGCCCGAACCCTAACCCTAACCCTTCCCCGAAGCCTGACCCTCACCCGTCCCCTAATCCTAACCCGTACGCTAACACTAACCCACGCCCTCACACGCACGCTTCCCCTAAAGCGTTGCCGTACCCTCACCTGGACCCTAAACCGTCCCCGTCCCCTAACCCTAACCCTAGCCCGAACCCTAACCCTAACCCTTCCCCGAAGCCTGACCCTCACCCGTCCCCAAATCCTAACCCGTACGCTAACACTAACCCGCGCCCTCACACGCACGCTCCCCCTAAAGCGTTGCCATACCCTCACCTGGACCCTAAACCTTCCCCGTCCCCTAACCCTAACCCTTGCCCGAACCCTAACCCTAACCCTTCCCCGAAGCCTGACCCTCACCCGTCCCCTAATCCTAACCCGTACGCTAACACTAACCCGCGCCCTCACACGCACGCTCCCCCTAAAGCGTTGCCGTACCCTCACCTGGACCCTAAACCGTCCCCGTCCCCTAACCCTAACCCTAGCCCGATCCCTAACCCTAACCCTTCCCCGAAGCCTGACCCTCACCCGTCCCCTAATCCTAACCCGTACGCTAACTCTAACCCACGCCCTCACACGCACGCTCCCCCTAAACCGTTGCCGTACCCTCACCTGGACCCTAAACCGTCCCCGTCCCCTAACCCTAACCCTAGCCCGAACCCTAACCCTAACCCTTCCCCGAAGCCTGACCCTCACCCGTCCCCTAATCCTAACCCGTACGCTAACACTAACCCGCGCCCTCACACGCACGCTCCCCCTAAAGCGTTGCCGTACCCTCACCTGGACCCTAAACCGTCCCCGTCCCCTAACCCTAACCGTAGCCCGAACCCTAACCCTAACCCTTCCCCGAAGTCTGACCCTCACCCGTCCCCTAATCCTAACCCGTACGCTAACACTAACCCGCGCCCTCACACGCACGCTCCCCCTAAAGCGTTGCCGTACCCTCACCTGGACCCTAAACCGACCCCGTCCCCTAACCCTAACCCTAGCCCGAACCCTAACCCTAACACTTCCCCGAAGCCTGACCCTCACCCGTCCCCTAATCCTAACCCGTACGCTAACACTAACCCGCGCCCTCACACGCACGCTCCCCCTAAAGCGTTGCCGTACCCTCACCTGTACCCTAAACTGTCCCCGTCCCCTAACCCTAACCCTAGCCCGATCCCTAACCCTAACCCTTCCCCGAAGCCTGACGCTCATCCGTCCCCTAATCCTAACCCGTACGCTAACACTAACCCACGCCCTCACACGCACGCTCCCCCTAAAGCGTTGCCGTACCCTCACCTGGACCCTAAACCGTCCCCGTCCCCTAACCCTAACCCTAGCCCGAACCCTAACCCTAATCCTTCCCCGAAGCCTGACCCTCACCCGTCCCCTAATCCTAACCCGCACGCTAACACTAACCCGCGCCCTCACACGCACGCTCCCCCTAAAGCGTTGCCGTACCCTCACCTGGACCCTAAACCGTCCCCGTCCCCTAACCCTAACCCTAGCCCGAACCCTAACCCTAACCCTTCCCCGAAGCCTGACCCTCACTCGTCCCCTAATCCTAACCCGTACGCTAACACTAACCCGCGCCCTCACACAAACGCTCCCCCTAAAGCGTTGCCGTACCCTCACCTGGACCCTAAACCGTCCCCGTCCCCTAACCCTAACCCTAGCCCGAACCCTAACCCTAACCCTTCCCCGAAGCCTGAGCCTCACCCGTCCCCTAATCCTAACCCGTACGCTAACACTAACCCACGCCCTCACACGCACGCTCGCACTAAAGCGTTGCCGTACCCTCACCTGGACCCTAAACCGTCCCCGTCCCCTAACCCTAACCCTAGCCCGAACCCTAACCCTAACCCTTCCCCGAAGCCTGACCCTCACCCGTCCCCTAATCCTAACCCGTACGCTAACACTAACCCGCGCCCTCACACGCACGCCCCCCCTAAAGCGTTGCCGTACCCTCACCTGGACCCTAAACCGTCCCCGTCCCCTAACCGTAACCCTAGCCCGAACCCTAACCCTAACCCTTCCCCTGAAGCCTGACCCTCACCCGTCCCCTAATCCTAACCCGTACGCTAACACTAACCCGCGCCCTCACACGCACGCTCCCCCTAAAGCGTTGCCGTACCCTCACCTGGACCCTAAACCGTCCCCGTCCCCTAACCCTAACCCTAGCCCGAACCCTAACCCTAACCCTTCCCCGAAGCCTGACCCTCACCCGTCCCCTAATCCTAACCCGTACGCTAACACTAACCCGCGCCCTCACACGCACGCTCCCCCTAAAGCGTTGCCGTACCCTCACCTGGACCCTAAACCGTCCCCGTCCCCTAACCCTAACCCTAGCCCGAACCCTAACCCTAACCCTTCCCCGAAGCCTGACCCTCACCCGTCCCCTAATCCTAACCCGTACGCTAACACTAACCCGCGCCCTCACACGCACGCTCCCCCTAAAGCGTTGCCGTACCCTCACCTGGACCCTAAACCGTCCCCGTCCCCTAACCCTAACCCTAGCCCGAACCCTAACCCTAACCCTTCCCCGAAGCCTGACCCTCACCCGTCCCCTAATCCTAACCCGTACGCTAACACTAACCCGCGCCCTCACACGCACGCTCCCCCTAAACCGTTGCCGTACCCTCACCTGGACCCTAAACCGTCCCCGTCCCCTAACCCTAACCCTAGCCCGAACCCTAACCCTAACCCTTCCCCGAAGCCTGACCCTCACCCGTCCCCTAATCCTAACCCGTACGCTAACACTAACCCACGCCCTCACACGCACGCTCCCCCTAAAGCGTTGCCGTACCCTCACCTGGACCCTAAACCGTCCCCGTCCCCTAACCCTAACCCAAGCCCGAACCCTAACCCTAACCCTTCCCCGAAGCCTGACCCTCACCCGTCCCCTAATCCTAACCCGTACGCTAACACTAACCCGCGCCCTCACACGCACGCTCCCCCTAAAGCGTTACGTACCCTCACCTGGACCCTAAACCGTCCCCGTCCCCTAACCCTAACCATAGCCCAAACCCTAACCCTAACCCTTCCCCGAAGCCTGACCCTCACCCATCCCCTAATCCTAACCCGTACGCTAACACTAACCCGCGCCCTCACACGCACGCTCCCTCTAAAGCGTTGCCGTACCCTCACCTGGACCCTAAACCGTCCCCGTCCCCTAACCCTAACCCTAGGCCGATCCCTAACCCTAACCCTTCCCCGAAGCCTGACCCTCACCCGTACCATAGTCCTAACACGTACGCTAACACTAACCCACGCCCTCACACGCACGCTCCCCCTAAAGCGTTGCCGTACCCTCACCTGGACCCTAAACCGTCCCCGTCCCCGTCCCCTAACCCTAGCCCGAACCCTAACCCTATCCTTCCCCGAAGCCTGACCCTCACCCGTCCCCTAATCCTAACCCGTACGCTAACACTAACCCGCGCCCTCACACGCACGCTCCCCCTAAAGCGTTGCCGTACCCTCACCTGGATCCTAAACCGTCCCCGTCCCCTAACCCTAACCCTAGCCCGAACCCTAACCCTAACCCTTCCCCGAAGCCTGACACTCACCCGTCCCCTAATCCTAACCCGTACGCTAACACTAACCCGCGCCCTCACACGCACCCTCCCCCTAAAGCGTTGCCGTACCCTCACCTGGACCCTAAACTGTCCCCGTCCCCTAACCCTAACCCTAGCCCGAACCCTAACCCTAACCCTTCCCCGAAGCCTGACCCTCACCCTTCCCCTAATCCTAACCCGTACGCTAACACTAACCCACGCCCTCACACGCACGCTCCCCCTAAAGCGTTGCCGTACCCTCACCTGGACCCTAAACCGTCCCCGTCCCCTAACCCTAACCCTAGCCCGAACCCTAACCCTAATCCTTCCCCGAAGCCTGACCCTCACCCGTCCCCTAATCCTAACCCGTACGCTAACACTAACCCGCGCCCTCACACGCAAGCTCACCCTACAGCGTTGCCATACCCTCACCTGGACCCTAAACCGTCCCCGTCCCCTAACCCTAACCCTAGCCCGAACCCTAAACCTAACCCTTCCCCGAAGCCTGACCCTCACCCGTCCCATAATCCTAACACGTACGCTAACACTAACGCGCACCCTCACACGCACGCTCCCCATAAAGCGTTGCCGTACCCTCACCTGGACCCTAAACCGTCCCCGTCCCCTAACCCTAACCCTAGCCCGAACCCTAAACCTAACCCTTCCCCGAAGCCTGACCCTCACCCGTCCCCTAATCCTAACCCGTACGCTAACACTAACCCGCGCCCTCACACGCACGCTCCCCCTAAATCATTGCCGTACCCTCACCGGAACCCTAAACCGTCCCCGTCCCCTAACCCTAATCCTAGCCCGAACCCTAACCCTAACACTTCCCCGAAGCCTGACGCTCACCCGTCCCCTAATCCTAACCCGTACGCTAACACTAACCCACGCCCTCACACGCACGCTCCCCCTAAAGCGTTGCCGTACCCTCACCTGGACCCTAAACCGTCCCCGTCCCCTAACCCTAACCCTAGCCCGAACCCTAACCCTAATCCTTCCCCTAAGCCTGACCCTCACCCGTCCCCTAATCCTAACCCGTACGCTAACACTAACCCGCGCCCTCACACGCACGCTCACCCTAAAGCGTTGCCGTACCCTCACCTGGACCCTAAACCGTCCCCGTCCCCTAACTCTAACCCTAGCCCGAACCCTAACCCTAACCCTTCCCCGAAGCCTGACCCTCACCCGTCCCCTAATCCTAACCCGTACGCTAACACTAACCCGCGCCCTCACACGCACGCTCCCCCTAAAGCGTTGCCGTACCCTCACCTGGACCCTAAACCGTCCCCGTACCCTAACCCTAACCCTAGCCCGAACCCTAACCCTAACCCTTCCCCGAAGCCTGACCCTCACCCGTCCCCTAATCCTAACCCGTACGCTAACACTAACGCGCGCCCTCACACGCACGCTCCCCCTAAAGCGTTGCCGTACCCTCACCTGAACCCTAAACCGTCCCCGTCCCCTAACCCTAACCCTAGCCCGAACCCTAACCCTAACCCTTCCCCGAAGCCTGACGCTCACCCGTCCCCTAATCCTAACCCGTACGCTAACACTAACCCGCGCCCTCACACCCACGCTCCCCCTAAAGCGTTGCCGTACCCTCACCTGGACCCTAAACCGTCCCCGTCCCCTAACCCTAACCCTAGCCCGATCCCTAACCCTAACCCTTCCCCGAAGCCTGACGCTCACCCGTCCCCTAATCCTAACCCGTACGCTAACACTAACCCACGCCCTCACACGCACGCTCCCCCTAAAGCGTTGCCGTACCCTCACCTGGACCCTAAACCGTCCCCGTCCCCTAACCCTAACCCTAGCCCGAACCCTAACCCTAATCCTTCCCCGAAGCCTGACCCTCAACCGTCCCCTAATCCTAACCCGTACGCTAACACTAACCCGCGCCCTCACACGCACGCTCCCCCTAAACCGTTGCCGTACCCTCACCTGGACCCTAAACCGTCCCCGTCCCCTAACCCTAACCTTAGCCCGAACCCTAACCCTAACCCTTCCCCGAAGCCTGACCCTCACCCGTCCCCTAATCCTAACCCGTATGCTAACACTAACCCACGCCCTCACACACACGCTCCCCCTAAAGCGTTGCCGTACCCTCACCTGGACCCTAAACCGTCCCCGTCCCCTAACCCTAACCCTAGCCCGAACCCTAACCCTAACCCTTCCCCGAAGCCTGACCCTCACCCGTCCCCTAATCCTAACCCGTACGCTAACACTAACCCACGCCCTCACACGCACGCTCGCCCTAAAGCGTTGCGGTACCCTCACCTGGACCCTAAACCGTCCCCGTCCCCTAACCCTAACCCTAGCCCGAACCCTAACCCTAACCCTTCCCCGAAGCCTGACCCTCACCCGTCCCCTAATCCTAACCCGTACGCTAACACTAACCCACGCCCTCACACACACGCTCCCCCTAAAGCGTTGCCGTACCCTCACCTGGACCCTAAACCGTCCCCGTCCCCTAACCCTAACCCTAGCCCGAACCCTAACCCTAACCCTTCCCCGAAGCCTGACCCTCACCCGTCTCCTAATCCTAACCCGTACGCTAACACTAACCCGCGCCCTCACACGCACGCTCCCCCTAAAGCGTTGCCGTACCCTCACCTGGACCCTAAACCTTCCCCGTCCCCTAACCCTAACCCTTGCCCGAACCCTAACCCTAACCCTTCCCCGAAGCCTGACCCTCACCCGTCCCCTAATCCTAACCCGTACGCTAACACTAACCCGCGCCCTCACACGCACGCTCCTCCTAAAGCGTTGCCGTACCCTCACCTGGACCCTAAACCGTCCCCGTCCCCTAACCCTAACCCTAGCCCGATCCCTAACCCTAACCCTTCCCCGAAGCCTGACCCTCACCCGTCCCCTAATCCTAACCCGTACGCTAACACTAACCCACGCCCTCACACGCACGCTCCCCCTAAAGCGTTGCTGTACCCTCACCTGGACCCTAAATCGTCCCCGTCCCCTAACCCTAACCCTAGCCCGAACCCTAACCCTAACCCTTCCCCGAAGCCTGACCCTCACCCGTCCCCTAATCCTAACCCGTACGCTAACACTAACCCGCGCCCTCACACGGACGCTCCCCCTAAAGCGTTGCCGTACCCTCACCTGGACCCTAAACCGTCCCCGTCCCCTAACCCTAACCCTAGCCCGAACCCTAACCCTAACACTTCCCCGAAGCCTGACCCTCACCCGTCCCCTAATCCTAACCCGTACGCTAACACTAACCCACGCCCTCACACGCACGCTCCCCCTAAAGCGTTGCCGTACCCTCACCTGAACCCTAAACCGTCCCCGTCCCCTAACCCTAACCCTAGCCCGAACCCTAACCCTAACCCTTCCCCGAAGCCTGACGCTCACCCGTTCCCTAATCCTAACCCGTACGCTAACACTAACCCACGCCCTCACACGCACGCTCCCCCTAAAGCGTTGCCGTACCCTCACCTGGATCCTAAACCGTCCCCGTCCCCTAACCCTAACCCTAGCCCGAACCCTAACCCTAACCCTTCCCCGAAGCCTGACCCTCACCCATCCCCTAATCCTAACCCGTACGCTAACACTAGCCCACGCCCTCACACGCACGCTCCCCCTAAAGCGTTGCCGTACCCTCACCTGGACCCTAAACCTTCCCCGTCGCCAAACCCTAACCCTTGCCCGAACCCTAACCCTAACACTTCCCCGAAGCCTGACCCTCACCCGTCCCCTAATCCTAACCCGTACGCTAACACTAACCCGCGCCCTCACACGCACGCTCCCCCTAAAGCGTTGCCGTACCCTCACCTGGACCCTAAACCGTCCCCGTCCCCTAACCCTAACCCTAGCCCGAACCCTAACCCTAACCCTTCCCCGAAGTCTGACCCTCACCCGTCCCCTAATCCTAACCCGTACACTAACACTAACCCGCGCTCTCACACGCACGCTCCCCCTAAAGCGTTGCCGTACCCTCACCTGGACCCTAAACCGTACCCGTCCCCTAACCCTAACCCTAGCCCGAACCCTAACCCTAATCCTTCCCCGAAGCCTGACCCTCACCCGTCCCCTAATCCTAACCCGTACGCTAACACTAACCCGCGCCCTCACACCCACGCTCCCCCTAAAGCGTTGCCGTACCCTCACCTGGACCCTAAACCGTCCCCGTCCCCTAACCCTAACCCTAGCCCGATACCTAACCCTAACCCTTCCCCGAAGCCTGACGCTCACCCGTCCCCTAATCCTAACCCGTACGCTAACACTAACCCACGCCCTCACACGCACGCTCCCCCTAAAGCGTTGCCGTACCCTCACCTGGACCCTAAACCGTCCCCGTCCCCTAACCCTAACCCTAGCCCGAACCCTAACCCTAATCCTTCCCCGAAGCCTGACCCTCACCCGTCCCCTAATCCTAACCCGTACGCTAACACTAACCCGCGCCCTCACACGCACGCTCCCCCTAAACCGTTGCCGTACCCTCACCTGGACCCTAAACCGTCCCCGTCCCCTAACCCTAACCCTAGCCCGAACCCTAACCCTAACCCTTCCCCGAAGCCTGACCCTCACCCGTCCCCTAATCCTAACCCGTACGCTAACACTAACCCACGCCCTCACACGCACGCTCCCCCTAAAGCGTTGCCGTACCCTCACCTGGACCCTAAACCGTCCCCGTCCCCTAACCCTAACCCAAGCCCGAACCCTAACCCTAACCCTTCCCCGAAGCCTGACCCTCACCCGTCCCCTAATCCTAACCCGTACGCTAACACTAACCCGCGCCCTCACACGCACGCTCCCCCTAAAGCGTTACGTACCCTCACCTGGACCCTAAACCGTCCCCGTCCCCTAACCCTAACCATAGCCCAAACCCTAACCCTAACCCTTCCCCGAAGCCTGACCCTCACCCATCCCCTAATCCTAACCCGTACGCTAACACTAACCCGCGCCCTCACACGCACGCTCCCTCTAAAGCGTTGCCGTACCCTCACCTGGACCCTAAACCGTCCCCGTCCCCTAACCCTAACCCTAGGCCGATCCCTAACCCTAACCCTTCCCCGAAGCCTGACCCTCACCCGTACCATAGTCCTAACACGTACGCTAACACTAACCCACGCCCTCACACGCACGCTCCCCCTAAAGCGTTGCCGTACCCTCACCTGGACCCTAAACCGTCCCCGTCCCCGTCCCCTAACCCTAGCCCGAACCCTAACCCTATCCTTCCCCGAAGCCTGACCCTCACCCGTCCCCTAATCCTAACCCGTACGCTAACACTAACCCGCGCCCTCACACGCACGCTCCCCCTAAAGCGTTGCCGTACCCTCACCTGGATCCTAAACCGTCCCCGTCCCCTAACCCTAACCCTAGCCCGAACCCTAACCCTAACCCTTCCCCGAAGCCTGACACTCACCCGTCCCCTAATCCTAACCCGTACGCTAACACTAACCCGCGCCCTCACACGCACCCTCCCCCTAAAGCGTTGCCGTACCCTCACCTGGACCCTAAACTGTCCCCGTCCCCTAACCCTAACCCTAGCCCGAACCCTAACCCTAACCCTTCCCCGAAGCCTGACCCTCACCCTTCCCCTAATCCTAACCCGTACGCTAACACTAACCCACGCCCTCACACGCACGCTCCCCCTAAAGCGTTGCCGTACCCTCACCTGGACCCTAAACCGTCCCCGTCCCCTAACCCTAACCCTAGCCCGAACCCTAACCCTAATCCTTCCCCGAAGCCTGACCCTCACCCGTCCCCTAATCCTAACCCGTACGCTAACACTAACCCGCGCCCTCACACGCAAGCTCACCCTACAGCGTTGCCATACCCTCACCTGGACCCTAAACCGTCCCCGTCCCCTAACCCTAACCCTAGCCCGAACCCTAAACCTAACCCTTCCCCGAAGCCTGACCCTCACCCGTCCCATAATCCTAACACGTACGCTAACACTAACGCGCACCCTCACACGCACGCTCCCCATAAAGCGTTGCCGTACCCTCACCTGGACCCTAAACCGTCCCCGTCCCCTAACCCTCACCCTAGCCCGAACCCTAAACCTAACCCTTCCCCGAAGCCTGACCCTCACCCGTCCCCTAATCCTAACCCGTACGCTAACACTAACCCGCGCCCTCACACGCACGCTCCCCCTAAATCATTGCCGTACCCTCACCGGAACCCTAAACCGTCCCCGTCCCCTAACCCTAATCCTAGCCCGAACCCTAACCCTAACACTTCCCCGAAGCCTGACGCTCACCCGTCCCCTAATCCTAACCCGTACGCTAACACTAACCCACGCCCTCACACGCACGCTCCCCCTAAAGCGTTGCCGTACCCTCACCTGGACCCTAAACCGTCCCCGTCCCCTAACCCTAACCCTAGCCCGAACCCTAACCCTAATCCTTCCCCTAAGCCTGACCCTCACCCGTCCCCTAATCCTAACCCGTACGCTAACACTAACCCGCGCCCTCACACGCACGCTCACCCTAAAGCGTTGCCGTACCCTCACCTGGACCCTAAACCGTCCCCGTCCCCTAACTCTAACCCTAGCCCGAACCCTAACCCTAACCCTTCCCCGAAGCCTGACCCTCACCCGTCCCCTAATCCTAACCCGTACGCTAACACTAACCCGCGCCCTCACACGCACGCTCCCCCTAAAGCGTTGCCGTACCCTCACCTGGACCCTAAACCGTCCCCGTACCCTAACCCTAACCCTAGCCCGAACCCTAACCCTAACCCTTCCCCGAAGCCTGACCCTCACCCGTCCCCTAATCCTAACCCGTACGCTAACACTAACGCGCGCCCTCACACGCACGCTCCCCCTAAAGCGTTGCCGTACCCTCACCTGAACCCTAAACCGTCCCCGTCCCCTAACCCTAACCCTAGCCCGAACCCTAACCCTAACCCTTCCCCGAAGCCTGACGCTCACCCGTCCCCTAATCCTAACCCGTACGCTAACACTAACCCGCGCCCTCACACCCACGCTCCCCCTAAAGCGTTGCCGTACCCTCACCTGGACCCTAAACCGTCCCCGTCCCCTAACCCTAACCCTAGCCCGATCCCTAACCCTAACCCTTCCCCGAAGCCTGACGCTCACCCGTCCCCTAATCCTAACCCGTACGCTAACACTAACCCACGCCCTCACACGCACGCTCCCCCTAAAGCGTTGCCGTACCCTCACCTGGACCCTAAACCGTCCCCGTCCCCTAACCCTAACCCTAGCCCGAACCCTAACCCTAATCCTTCCCCGAAGCCTGACCCTCAACCGTCCCCTAATCCTAACCCGTACGCTAACACTAACCCGCGCCCTCACACGCACGCTCCCCCTAAACCGTTGCCGTACCCTCACCTGGACCCTAAACCGTCCCCGTCCCCTAACCCTAACCTTAGCCCGAACCCTAACCCTAACCCTTCCCCGAAGCCTGACCCTCACCCGTCCCCTAATCCTAACCCGTATGCTAACACTAACCCACGCCCTCACACACACGCTCCCCCTAAAGCGTTGCCGTACCCTCACCTGGACCCTAAACCGTCCCCGTCCCCTAACCCTAACCCTAGCCCGAACCCTAACCCTAACCCTTCCCCGAAGCCTGACCCTCACCCGTCCCCTAATCCTAACCCGTACGCTAACACTAACCCACGCCCTCACACGCACGCTCGCCCTAAAGCGTTGCGGTACCCTCACCTGGACCCTAAACCGTCCCCGTCCCCTAACCCTAACCCTAGCCCGAACCCTAACCCTAACCCTTCCCCGAAGCCTGACCCTCACCCGTCCCCTAATCCTAACCCGTACGCTAACACTAACCCACGCCCTCACACACACGCTCCCCCTAAAGCGTTGCCGTACCCTCACCTGGACCCTAAACCGTCCCCGTCCCCTAACCCTAACCCTAGCCCGAACCCTAACCCTAACCCTTCCCCGAAGCCTGACCCTCACCCGTCTCCTAATCCTAACCCGTACGCTAACACTAACCCGCGCCCTCACACGCACGCTCCCCCTAAAGCGTTGCCGTACCCTCACCTGGACCCTAAACCTTCCCCGTCCCCTAACCCTAACCCTTGCCCGAACCCTAACCCTAACCCTTCCCCGAAGCCTGACCCTCACCCGTCCCCTAATCCTAACCCGTACGCTAACACTAACCCGCGCCCTCACACGCACGCTCCTCCTAAAGCGTTGCCGTACCCTCACCTGGACCCTAAACCGTCCCCGTCCCCTAACCCTAACCCTAGCCCGATCCCTAACCCTAACCCTTCCCCGAAGCCTGACCCTCACCCGTCCCCTAATCCTAACCCGTACGCTAACACTAACCCACGCCCTCACACGCACGCTCCCCCTAAAGCGTTGCTGTACCCTCACCTGGACCCTAAATCGTCCCCGTCCCCTAACCCTAACCCTAGCCCGAACCCTAACCCTAACCCTTCCCCGAAGCCTGACCCTCACCCGTCCCCTAATCCTAACCCGTACGCTAACACTAACCCGCGCCCTCACACGGACGCTCCCCCTAAAGCGTTGCCGTACCCTCACCTGGACCCTAAACCGTCCCCGTCCCCTAACCCTAACCCTAGCCCGAACCCTAACCCTAACACTTCCCCGAAGCCTGACCCTCACCCGTCCCCTAATCCTAACCCGTACGCTAACACTAACCCACGCCCTCACACGCACGCTCCCCCTAAAGCGTTGCCGTACCCTCACCTGAACCCTAAACCGTCCCCGTCCCCTAACCCTAACCCTAGCCCGAACCCTAACCCTAACCCTTCCCCGAAGCCTGACGCTCACCCGTTCCCTAATCCTAACCCGTACGCTAACACTAACCCACGCCCTCACACGCACGCTCCCCCTAAAGCGTTGCCGTACCCTCACCTGGATCCTAAACCGTCCCCGTCCCCTAACCCTAACCCTAGCCCGAACCCTAACCCTAACCCTTCCCCGAAGCCTGACCCTCACCCATCCCCTAATCCTAACCCGTACGCTAACACTAGCCCACGCCCTCACACGCACGCTCCCCCTAAAGCGTTGCCGTACCCTCACCTGGACCCTAAACCTTCCCCGTCGCCAAACCCTAACCCTTGCCCGAACCCTAACCCTAACACTTCCCCGAAGCCTGACCCTCACCCGTCCCCTAATCCTAACCCGTACGCTAACACTAACCCGCGCCCTCACACGCACGCTCCCCCTAAAGCGTTGCCGTACCCTCACCTGGACCCTAAACCGTCCCCGTCCCCTAACCCTAACCCTAGCCCGAACCCTAACCCTAACCCTTCCCCGAAGTCTGACCCTCACCCGTCCCCTAATCCTAACCCGTACACTAACACTAACCCGCGCTCTCACACGCACGCTCCCCCTAAAGCGTTGCCGTACCCTCACCTGGACCCTAAACCGTACCCGTCCCCTAACCCTAACCCTAGCCCGAACCCTAACCCTAATCCTTCCCCGAAGCCTGACCCTCACCCGTCCCCTAATCCTAACCCGTACGCTAACACTAACCCGCGCCCTCACACCCACGCTCCCCCTAAAGCGTTGCCGTACCCTCACCTGGACCCTAAACCGTCCCCGTCCCCTAACCCTAACCCTAGCCCGATACCTAACCCTAACCCTTCCCCGAAGCCTGACGCTCACCCGTCCCCTAATCCTAACCCGTACGCTAACACTAACCCACGCCCTCACACGCACGCTCCCCCTAAAGCGTTGCCGTACCCTCACCTGGACCCTAAACCGTCCCCGTCCCCTAACCCTAACCCTAGCCCGAACCCTAACCCTAATCCTTCCCCGAAGCCTGACCCTCACCCGTCCCCTAATCCTAACCCGTACGCTAACACTAACCCGCGCCCTCACACGCACGCTCCCCCTAAACCGTTGCCGTACCCTCACCTGGACCCTAAACCGTCCCCGTCCCCTAACCCTAACCCTAGCCCGAACCCTAACCCTAACCATTCCCCGAAGCCTGACCCGCACCCGTCCCCTAATCCTAACCCGTACGCTAACACTAACCCACGCCCTCACACACACGCTCCCCCTAAAGCGTTGCCGTACCCTCACCTGGACCCTAAACCTTCCCCGTCGCCAAACCCTAACCCTTGCCCGAACCCTAACCCTAACACTTCCCCGAAGCCTGACCCTCACCCGTCCCCTAATCCTAACCCGTACGCTAACACTAACCCGCGCCCTCACACGCACGCTCCCCCTAAAGCGTTGCCGTACCCTCACCTGGACCCTAAACCGTCCCCGTCCCCTAACCCTAACCCTAGCCCGAACCCTAACCCTAACCCTTCCCCGAAGTCTGACCCTCACCCGTCCCCTAATCCTAACCCGTATACTAACACTAACCCGCGCTCTCACACGCACGCTCCCCCTAAAGCGTTGCCGTACGCTCACCTGGACCCTAAACCGTACCCGTCCCCTAACCCTAACCCTAGCCCGAACCCTAACCCTAATCCTTCCCCGAAGCCTGACCCTCACCCGTCCCCTAATCCTAACCCGTACGCTAACACTAACCCGCGCCCTCACACCCACGCTCCCCCTAAAGCGTTGCCGTACCCTCACCTGGACCCTAAACCGTCCCCGTCCCCTAACCCTAACCCTAGCCCGATACCTAACCCTAACCCTTCCCCGAAGCCTGACGCTCACCCGTCCCCTAATCCTAACCCGTACGCTAACACTAACCCACGCCCTCACACGCACGCTCCCCCTAAAGCGTTGCCGTACCCTCACCTGGACCCTAAACCGTCCCCGTCCCCTAACCCTAACCCTAGCCCGAACCCTAACCCTAATCCTTCCCCGAAGCCTGACCCTCACCCGTCCCCTAATCCTAACCCGTACGCTAACAGTAACCCGCGCCCTCACACGCACGCTCCCCCTAAACCGTTGCCGTACCCTCACCTGGACCCTAAACCGTCCCCGTCCCCTAACCCTAACCCTAGCCCCAACCCTAACCCTAACCATTCCCCGAAGCCTGACCCGCACCCGTCCCCTAATCCTAACCCGTACGCTAACACTAACCCACGCCCTCACACACACGCTCCCCCTAAAGCGTTGCCGTACCCTCACCTGGACCCTAAACCGTCCCCGTCCCCTAACCCTAACCTTAGCCCGAACCCTAACCCTAACCCTTCCCCGAAGCCTGACCCTCACCCGTCCCCTAATCCTAACCCGTACGCTAACACTAACCCACGCCCTCACACGCACGCTCGCCCTAAAGCGTTGCCGTACCCTCACCTGGACCCTAAACCGTCCCCGTCCCCTAACCCTAACCCTAGCCCGAACCCTAACCCTAACCCTTCCCCGAAGCCTGACCCTCACCCGTCCCCTAATCCTAACCCGTACGCTAACACTAACCCACGCCCTCACACGCACGCTCCCCCTAAAGCGTTGCCGTACCCTCACCTGGACCCTAAACCGTCCCCGTCCCCTAACCCTAACCCTAGCCCGAACCCTAACCCTAACCCTTCCCCGAAGCCTGACCCTCACCCGTCCCCTAATCCTAACCCGTACGCTAACACTAACCCGCGCCCTCACACGCACGCTCCCCCTAAACCGTTGCCGTACCCTCACCTGGACCCTAAACCTTCCCCGTCCCCTAACCCTAACCCTTGCCCGAACCCTAACCCTAACCCTTCCCCGAAGCCTGACCCTCACCCGTCCCCTAATCCTAACCCGTACGCTAACACTAACCCGCGCCCTCACACGCACGCTCCCCCTAAAACGTTGCCGTACCGTCACCTGGACCCTAAACCGTCCCCGTCCCCTAACCCTAACCCTCGCCCGATCCCTAACCGTAACCCTTCCCCGAAGCCTGACCCTCACCCGTCCCCTAATCCTAACCCGTACGCTAACACTAACCCACGCCCTCACACGCACGCTCCCCCTAAAGCGTTGCCGTACCCTCACCTGGACCCTAAACCGTCCCCGTCCCCTAACCCTAACCCTATCCCGAACCCTAACCCTAACACTTCCCCGAAGCCTGACCCTCACCCGTCCCCTAATCCTAAGCCGTACGCTAACACTAACCCACGCCCTCACACGCACGCTCCCCCTAAAGCGTTGCCGTACCCTCACCTGGACCCTAAACCGTCCCCGTCCCCTAACCCTAACCCTAGCCCGAACCCTAACCCTAACCCTTCCCCGAAGTCTGACCCTCACCCGTCCCCTAATCCTAACCCGTACGCTAACACTAACCCGCGCCCTCACACGCACGCTCCCCCTAAAGCGTTGCCGTACCCTCACCTGGACCCTAAACCGTCCCCGTCCCCTAACCCTAACCCTAGCCCGAACCCTAACCCTAACACTTCCCCGAAGCCTGACCCTCACCCGTCCCCTAATCCTAACCCGTACGCTAACACTAACCCGCGCCCTCACACGCACGCTCCCCCTAAAGCGTTGCCGTACCCTCACCTGGACCCTAAACCGTCCCCGTCCCCTAACCCTAACCCTAGCCCGATCCCTAACCCTAACCCTTCCCCGAAGCCTGACGCTCACCCGTCCCCTAATCCTAACCCGTACGCTAACACTAACCCACGCCCTCACACGCACGCTCCCCCTAAAGCGTTGCCGTACCCTCACCTGGACCCTAAACCGTCCCCGTCCCCTAACCCTAACCCTAGCCCGAACCCTAACCCTAATCCTTCCCCGCAGCCTGACCCTCACCCGTCCCCTAATCCTAACCCGTACGCTAACACTAACCCGCGCCCTCACACGCACGCTCCCCCTAAACCGTTGCCGTACCCTCACCTGGACCCTAAACCGTCCCCGTCCCCTAACCCTAACCCTAGCCCGAACCCTAACCCTAACCCTTCCCCGAAGCCTGACCCTCACCCGTCCCCTAATCCTAACCCGTACGCTAACACTAACCCGCGCCCTCACACAAACGCTCCCCCTAAAGCGTTGCCGTACCCTCACCTGGACCCTAAACCGTCCCCGTCCCCTAACCCTAACCCTAGCCCGAACCCTAACCCTAACCCTTCCCCGAAGTCTGACCCTCACCCGTCCCCTAATCCTAACCCGTACGCTAACACTAACCCGCGCCCTCACACGCACGCTCCCCCTAAAGCGTTGCCTTACCCTCACCTGGACCCTAAACCGTCCCCGTCCCCTAACCCTAACCCTAGCCCGAACCCTAACCCTAACACTTCCCCGAAGCCTGACCCTCACCCGTCCCCTAATCCTAACCCGTACGCTAACACTAACCCGCGCCCTCACACGCACGCTCCCCCTAAAGCGTTGCCGTACCCTCACCTGGACCCTAAACCGTCCCCGTCCCCTAACCCTAACCCTAGCCCGATCCCTAACCCTAACCCTTCCCCGAAGCCTGACGCTCACCCGTCCCCTAATCCTAACCCGTACGCTAACACTAACCCACGCCCTCACACGCACGCTCCCCCTAAAGCGTTGCCGTACCCTCACCTGGACCCTAAACCGTCCCCGTCCCCTAACCCTAACCCTAGCCCGAACCCTAAACCTAATCCTTCCCTGAAGCCTGACCCTCACCCGTCCCCTAATCCTAACCCGTACGCTAACACTAACCCGCGCCCTCACACGCACGCTCCCCCTAAACCGTTGCCGTACCCTCACCTGGACCCTAAACCGTCCCCGTCCCCTAACCCTAACCCTAGCCCGAACCCTAACCCTAACCCTTCCCCGAAGCCTGACCGTCACCCGTCCCCTAATCCTAACCCGTACGCTAACACTAACCCGCGCCCTCACACACACGCTCCCCCTAAAGCGTTGCCGTTCCCTCACCTGGACCCTAAACCGTCCCCGTCCCCTAACCCTAACCCTAGCCCGAACCCTAACCCTAACCCTTCCCCGAAGCCTGACCCTCACCCGTCCCCTAATCCTAACCCGTACGCTAACACTAACCCGCGCCCTCACACGCACGCTCCCCCTAAAGCGTTGCCGTACCCTCACCTGGACCCTAAACCGTCCCCGTCCCCTAACCCTAACCCTAGCCCGAACCCTAACCCTAACCCTTCCCCGAAGCCTGACCCTCACCCGTCCCCTAATCCTAACCCGTACGCTAACACTAACCCACGCCCTCACACGCACGCTCCCCCTAAAGCGTTGCTGTACCCTCACCTGGACCCTAAACCGTCCCCGTCCCCTAACCCTAACCCTAGCCCGAACCCTAACCCTAACCCTTCCCCGAAGCCTGACCCTCACCCGTCCCCTAATCCTAACCCGTACGCTAACACTAACCCGCGCCCTCACACGCACGCTCCCCCTAAAGCGTTGCCGTACCCTCACCTGGACCCTAAACCTTCCCCGTCCCCTAACCCTAACCCTTGCCCGAACCCTAACCCTAACACTTCCCCGAAGCCTGACCCTCACCCGTCCCCTAATCCTAACCCGTACGCTAACACTAACCCGCGCCCTCACACGCACGCTCCCCCTAAAGCGTTGCCGTACCCTCACCTGGACCCTAAACCGTCCCCGTCCCCTAACCCTAACCCTAGCCCGAACCCTAACCCTAACCCTTCCCCGAAGCCTGACCCTCACCCGTCCCCTAATCCTAACCCGTACGCTAACACTAACCCGCGCCCTCACACGCACGGTCCCCCTAAAGAGTTGCCGTACGCTCACCTCGACCCTAAACCGTCCCTGACCCCTAACCCTAACTCTAGCCCGAACCCTAACCCTAACCCTTCCCCGAAGCCTGACCCTCACCCGTCTCCTAATCCTAACCCGTACGCTAACACTAACCCGCGCCCTCACACGCACGCTCCCCCTAAAGCGTTGCCGTACCCTCACCTGGACCCTAAACCGTCCCCGTCCCCTAACCCTAACCCTAGCCCGAACCCTAACCCTAACCCTTCCCCGAAGCCTGACCCTCACCCGTTCCCTAATCTTAACCCGTACGCTAACACTAACCCACGCTCTCACACGCACGCTCCCCCTAAAGCGTTGCCGTACCCTCAGCTGGACCCTAACCCGTCCCCGTCCCCTAACCCTAACCCTAGCCCGAACCCTAACCCTAACACTTCCCCGAAGCCTGACCCTCACCCGTCCCCTAATCCTAACCCGTACGCTAACACTAACCCGCTCCCTCACATGCACGCTCCCCCTAAAGCGTTGCCGTACCCTCACCTGGACCCTAAACCGTCCCCGTCCCCTAACCCTAACCCTAGCCCGAACCCTAACCCTAACCCTTCCCCGAAGCCTGACCCTCACCCGTCCCCTAATCCTAACCCGTACGCTAACACTAACCCGCGCCCTCACACGCACGCTCCCCCTAAAGCATTGCCGTACCCTCACCTGGACCCTAAACCGTCCCCGTCCCCTAACCCTAACCCTAGCCCGAACCCTAACCCTAACCCTTCCCCGAAGCCTGACCCTCACCCGTCCCCTAATCCTAACCCGTACGCTAACACTAACCCGCGCCCTCACACGCACGCTCCCCCTAAAGCGTTGCCGTACCCTCACCTGGACCCTAAACCGTCCCCATCCCCTAACCCTAACCCTAGCCCGAACCCTAACCCTAACCCTTCCCCGAAGCCTGACCCTCACCCGTCCCCTAATCCTAACCCGTACGCTAACACTAACCCGCGCCCTCACACGCACGCTCCCCCTAAAGCGTTGCCGTACCCTCACCTGGACCCTAAACCGTCCCCGTCCCCTAACCCTAACCCTAGCCCGAACCCTAACCCTAATCCTTCCCCGAAGCCTGACGCTCACCCGTCCCCTAATCCTAACCCGTACGCTAACACTAACCCACGCCCTCACACGCACGCTCCCCCTAAAGCGTTGCCGTACCCTCACCTGGACCCTAAACCGTCCCCGTCCCCTAACCCTAACCCTAGCCCGAACCCTAACCCTAACCCTTCCCCGAAGCCTGACCCTCACCCGTCCCCTAATCCTAACCCGTACGCTAACACTAACCCGCGCCCTCACACGCACGCTCCCCCTAAGCGTTGCCGTACCCTCACCTGGACCCTAAACCGTCCCCGTCCCCTAACCCTAACCCTAGCCCGAACCCTAACCCTAACTCTTCCCTGAAGCCTGACCCTCACCCGTCTCCTAATCCTAACCCGTACGCTAACACTAACCCAAGCCCTCACATGCACGCTCCCCCTAAAGCATTGCCGTACCCTCACCTGGACCCTAAACCGTCCCCGTCCCCTAACCTTAACCCTAGACCGAACCCTAACCCTAACCCTTCCCCGAAGCCTGACCCTCACCCGTCCCCTAATCCTAACCCGTACGCTAACACTAACCCGTGCCCTCACACCCACGCTCCCCCTAAAGCGTTGCCATACTCTCACCTGGACCCTAAACCGTCCCCGTCCCCTAACCCTAACCCTAGCCCGAACCCTAACCCTAACCCTTCCCAGAAGCCTGACCCTCACCCGTCCCGTAATCCTAACCCGTACGCTAACACTAACCCGCGCCCTCACACGCACGCTCGCCCTAAAGCGTTGCCGTACCCTCACCTAGACCCTAAACCGTCCCCGTCCCCTAACCCTAACCCTAGCCCGAACCCTAACCCTAAACCTTCCCCGAAGCATGACCGTCACCCGTCCCCTAATCCTAACCCGTACGCTAACACTAACCCGCGCCCTCACACGCACGCTCCCCGTAAAGCGTTGCCGTACCCTCACCTGAACCCTAAACTGTCCCCGTCCCCTAACCCTAACCCTAGCCCGAACCCTAACCCTAACCCTTCCCCGAAGCCTGACACTCACCCGTCCCCTAATCCTAACCCGTACGCTAACACTAACCCGCGCCCTCACATGCACGCTCCCCCTAAAGCGTTGCCGTGCCCTCACCTGGACCCTAAACCGTCCCCGTCCCCTAACCCTAACCCTAGCCCGAACCCTAACCCTAACCCTTCCCCGAAGCCTGACCCTCACCCGTCCCCTAATCCTAACCCGTACGCTAACACTAACCCACGCCCTCACACGCACGCTCCCCCTAAAGCGTTGCCATACCCTCACCTGGACCCTAACCCTTCGCCGTCCCCTAACCCTAACCCTAGCCCGAACCCTAACCCTAACCCTTCCCCGAAGCCTGACCCTCACCCGTCCCCTAATCCTAACCCGTACGCTAACACTAACCCGCGCCCTCACACGCACGCTCCCCCTAAAGCGTTGCCGTACCCTCACCTGGACCCTAAACCGTCCCCGTCCCCTAACCCTAACCCTAGCCCGAACCCTAACCCTAACCCTTCCCCGAAGCCTGACCCTCACCCGTCCCCTAATCCTAACCCGTACGCTAACACTAACCCACGCCCTCACACGCACGCTGCCCCTAAAGCGTTGCCGTACCCTCACCTGGACCCTAACCGTTCCCCGTCCCCTAACCCTAACCCTAGCCCGAACCCTAACCCTAACCATTCCCCGAAGCCTGACCCTCACCCGTCCCCTAATCCTAACCCGTACGCTAACACTAACCCGCGCCCTCACATGCACGCTCCCCCTAAAGCGTTGCCGTACCCTCACCTGGACCCTAAACCGTCCCTGTCCCCTAACCCTAACCCTAGACCGAACCCTAACCCTAACCCTTCCCCAAAGCCTGACCCTCACCCGTCCCCTAATCCTAACCCGTACGCTAACACTAACCCACGCCCTCACACGCACGCTCCCCCTAAAGCGTTGCCGTACCCTCACCTGGACCCTAAACCGTCCCCGTCCCCTAACCCTAACCCTAGCCCGAACCCTAAACCTAACCCTTCCCCGAAACCTGACCCTCACCCGTCCCCTAATCCTAACCCGTACGGTAACACTAACCCACGCCCTCACACGCACGCTCCCCCTAAAGCGTTGCCGTACCCTCACCTGGACCCTAAAACGTCCCCGTCCCCTAACCCTAACCCTAGCCCGAACCCTAACCCTAACCCTTCCCCGAAGCCTGACCCTCACCCGTCCCCTAATCCTAACCCGTACGCTAACACTAACCCGCGCCCTCACACGCACGCTCCCCCTAAAGCGTTGCCGTACCCTCACCTGGACCCTAAACCGTCCCCGTCCCCTAACCCTAATCCTAGCCCGAACCCTAACCCTAACCCTTCCCCGAAGCCTGACGCTCACCCGTCCCCTAATCCTAACCCGTACGCTAACACTAACCCGCGCCCTCACATGCACGCTCCCCCTAAAGCGTTGCCGTACCCTCACCTGGACCCTAAACCGTCCCCGTCCCCTAACCCTAACCCTAGCCCGAACCCTAACCCTAACCCTTCCCCGAAACCTGACCCTCACCCGTCCCCTAATCCTAACCCGTACGGTAACACTAACCCACGCCCTCACACGCACGCTCCCCCTAAAGCGTTGCCGTACCCTCACCTGGACCCTAAACCGTCCCCGTCCCCTAACCCTAACCCTAGCCCGAACCCTAACCCTAACCCTTCCCCGAAGCCTGACCCTCACCCGTCCCCTAATCCTAAACCGTACGCTAACACTAACCCACGCCCTCACACGCACGCTCGCCCTAAAGCGTTGCCGTACCCTCACCTGGACCCTAAACCGTCCCCGTCCCCTAACCCTAACCCTAGCCCGAAACCTAACCCTAACCCTTTCCCGAAGCCTGACCCTCACCCGTCCCCTAATCCTAACCCGTACGGTAACACTAACCCACGCCCTCACACGCACGCTCCCCCTAAAGCGTTGCCGTACCCTCACCTGGACCCTAAACCGTCCCCGTCCCCTAACCGTAACCCTAGCCCGAACCCTAACCCTAACCCTTCCCCGAAGCCTGACCCTCAACCGTCCCCTAATCCTAACCCGTACGCTAACACTAACCCGCGCCCTCACACGCACGCTCCCCCTAAAGCGTTGCCGTACCCTCACCTGGACCCTAAACCGTCCCCGTCACCTAACCCTAACCCTAGCCCGAACCCTAACCCTAACCATTCCCCGAAGCCTGACCCTCACCCGTCCCCCAATCCTAACCCGTACGCTAATACTAACCCGCGCCCTCACACGCACGCTCCCCCTAAAGCGTTGCCGTACCCTCACCTGGACCCTATACCGTCCCCGTCCCCTAACCCTAGCCCGAACCCTAACCCTAACCCTTCCCCGAAGCCTGACCCTCACCCGTCCCCTAATCCTAACCCGTACGCTAACACTAACCCACGCCCTCACACGCACGCTCGTCCTAAAGCGTTGCCGTACCCTCACCTGGACCCTAAACCGTCCCCATCCCCTAACCCTAACCCTAGCCCGAACCCTAACCCTAACCCTTCCCCGAAGCCTGACCCTCACCCGTCCCCTAATCCTAACCCGTACGCTAACACTAACCCACGCCCTCACACGCACGCTCCCCCTAAAGCGTTGCCGTACCCTCACCTGGACCCTAAACCGTACCCGTCCCCTAACCCTAACCCTAGCCCGAACCCTAACTCTAACCCTTCCCCGAAGCCTGACCCTCACCCGTCCCCTAATCCTAACCAGTACGCTAACACTAACCCGTACCCTCACACGCACGCTCCCCCTAAAGCGTTAAGTACCCTCACCTGGATCCTAAACCGTCCCCGTCCCCTAACCCTAACCCTAGCCCGAACCCTAACCCTAACCCTTCCCCGAATCCTGACCCTCACCCGTCCCCTAATCCTAGCCTGTACGCTAACACTAACCCGCGCCCTCACACGCACGCTCCCCCAAAAGCGTTGCCGTACCCTCACCTGGACCCTAAACCGTCCCCGTCACCTAACCCTAACCCTAGTCCGAACCCTAACCGTAACCCTTCCCCGAAGCCTGACCCTCACCCGTCCCCTAATTCTAACCCGTACGCTAACACTAACCCACGCCCTCACACGCAATCTCGTCCTAAAGCGTTGCCGTACCCTCACCTGGACCCTAAACCGTCCCCATCCCCTAACCCTAACCCTAGCCCGAACCCTAACCCTAACCCTTCCCCGAAGCCTGACCCTCACCCGTCCCCTAATCCTAACCCGTACGCTAACACTAACCCACGCCCTCACACGCACGCTCCCCCTAAAGCGTTGCCGTACCCTCACCTGGACCCTAAACCGTACCCGTCCCCTAACCCTAACCCTAGCCCGAACCCTAACTCTAACCCTTCCCCGAAGCCTGACCCTCACCCGTCCCCTAATCCTAACCAGTACGCTAACACTAACCCGTACCCTCACACGCACGCTCCCCCTAAAGCGTTAAGTACCCTCACCTGGACCCTAAACCGTCCCCGTCCCCTAACCCTAACCCTAGCCCGAACCCTAACCCTAACCCTTCCCCGAAGCCTGACCCTCACCCGTCCCCTAATCCTAGCCCGTACGCTAACACTAACCCGCGCCCTCACACGCACGCTCCCCCAAAAGCGTTGCCGTACCCTCACCTGGACCCTAAACCGTCCCCGTCACCTAACCCTAACCCTAGTCCGAACCCTAACCGTAACCCTTCCCCGAAGCCTGACCCTCACCCGTCCCCTAATTCTAACCCGTATGCTAACACTAACCCGCGCCCTCACACGCACGCTCCCCCTAAAGCGTTGCCGTACCCTCACCTGGACCCTAAACCGTCCCCGTCCCCTAACCCTAACCCTAGCCCGAACCCTAACCCTAACCCTTCCCAGAAGCCTGACCCTCACCCGTCCCCTAATCCTAACCCGTACGCTAACACTAACCCGCGCCCTCACACGCACGCTCCCCCTAAAGCGTTGCCGTACCCTCACCTGGACCCTAAACCGTCCCCGTCCCCTAACCCTAACCCTAGCCCGAACCCTAACCCTAACCCTTCCCCGAATCCTGACCCTCACCCGTCCCCTAATCCTAACCCGTACGCTAACACTAACCCGCGCCCTCACACGCACGCTCCGCCTAAAGCGTTGCCGTACCCTCACCTGGACCCTAAACCGTCCCCGTCCCCTAACCCTAACCCTAGCCCGAACCCTAACCCTAACCCTTCCTCGAAGCCTGACCCTCACCCGTCCCCTAATCCTAACCCGTACGCTAACACTAACCCGCGCCCTCACACGCACGCTCCCCCTAAAGCGTTGCCGTACCCTCACCTGGACCCTAAACCGTCCCCGTCCCCTAACCCTAACCCTAGCCCGAACCCTAACCCTAACCCTTCCCCGAAGCCTGACCCTCACCCGTCCCCTAATCCTAAGCCGTACGCTAACACTAACCTGCGCCCTCACATGCACGCTCCCCCTAAAGCGTTGCCGTACCCTCACCTGGACCCTAAACCGTCCCCGTCCCCTAACCCTAACCCTAGCCCGAACCCTAACCCTAACCCTTCCCCGAAGCCTGACCCTCACCCATCGCCTAATCCTAACCCGTACGCTAACACTAACCCACGCCCTCACACGCACGCTCCCCCTAAAGCGTTGCCGTACCCTCACCTGGACCCTAACCCTTCCCCGTCCCCTACCCCTAACCCTAGGCCGAACCCTAACCCTAACCCTTCCCCGAAGCCTGACCCTCACCCGTCCCCTAATCCTAACCCGTACGCTAACACTAACCCGCGCCCTCACACGCACGCTCCCCCTAAAGCTTTGCCGTACCCTCACCTGGATCCTAAACCGTCCCCGTCCCCTAACCCTAACCCTAGCCCAAACCCTAACCCTAAACCTTCCCCGAAGCCTGACCCCCCCCCTCCCCTAATCCTAAGCCGTACGCTAACACTAACCCGCGCCCTCACACGCACGCTCCCCCTAAAGCGTTTCCGTACCCTCACCTGGACCCTAAACCGTCCCCTTCCCCTAACCCTAACCCTAGCCCGAACCCTAACCCTAACCCTTCCCCGAAGCCTGACCCTCACCCGTCCCCTAATCCTAACCCGTACGCTAACACTAACCCGCACCCTCACACGCACACTCCGCCTAAAGCGTTGCCGTACCCTCACCTGGACCCTAAACCGTCCCCGTCCCCTAACCCTAACCCTAGCCCGAACCCTAACCCTAACACTTCCCCGAAGCCTGACCCTCAACCGTCGCCTAATCCTAACCCGTACGCTAACACTAACCCGCGCCCTCACACGCACGCTCCCCCTAAAGCGTTGCCGTACCCTCACCTGGACCCTAAACCGTCCCCGTCCCCTAACCCGAACCCTAGCCCGAACCCTAACCCTAACCCTTCCCCGAAGCCTGACCCTCACCCGTCCCCTACTCCTAACCCGTACTCTAACACTAACCCACGCCCTCACACGCACGCTCGCCCTAAAGCGTTGCCGTACCCTCACCTGGACCCTAAACCGTCCCCGTCCCCTAACCCTAACCCTAGCCCGAACACTAACCCTAACCCTTCCCCGAAGCCTGACCCTCACCCGTCCCCTAATCCTAACCCGTACGCTAACACTAACCCGCGCCCTCAAACGCACGCTCCCCCTAAAGCGTTGCCGTACCCTCACCTGGACCCTAAACCGTCCCCGTCCCCTAACCCTAAACCTAGCCCGAACCCTAACCCTAACCCTTCCCCGAAGTCTGACCCTCACCCGTCCCCTAATCCTAACCCGTACGCTAACACTAACCCACGCCCTCACACGCACGCTCCCCCTAAAGCGTTGCCGTACCCTCACCTGGACCCTAAACCGTCCCCGTCCCCTAACCCTAACCCTAGCCCGAACCCTAACCCTAACCCTTCCCCGAAGCCTGACCCTCACCCGTCCCCTAATCCTAACCCGTACGCTAACACTAACCCGCGCCCTCACACGCACGCTCCCCCTAAAGCGTTGCCGTACCCTCACCTGGACCCTAAACCGTCCCCGTCCCCTAACCCTAACCCTAGCCCGAACCCTAACCCTAACCCTTCCCCGAAGCCTGACCCTCACCCGTCCCCTAATCCTAACACGTACGCTATCACTAACCCGCGCCCTCACACGCACGCTCCCCCTAGAGCGTTGCTGTACCCTCACCTGGACTCTAAACCGTCCCCGTCGCCTAACCCTAACCCTAGCCCGAACCCTAACCCTAACCATTCCCCGAAGCCTGACCCTCACCCGTCCCACAATCCTAACCCGTACGCTAATACTAACCCGCGCCCTCACACGCACGCTCCCCCTAAAGCGTTGCCGTACCCTCACCTGGACCCTATACCGTCCCCGTCCCCTAACCCTAGCCCGAACCCTAACCCTAACCCTTCCCCGAAGCCTGACCCTCACCCGTCCCCTAATCCTAACCCGTACGCTAACACTAACCCACGCCCTCACACGCACGCTCGTCCTAAAGCGTTGCCGTACCCTCACCTGGACCCTAAACCGTCCCCATCCCCTAACCCTAACCCTAGCCCGAACCCTAACCCTAACCCTTCCCCGAAGCCTGACCCTCACACGTCCCCTAATCCTAACCCGTACGCTAACACTAACCCACGCCCTCACACGCACGCTCCCCCTAAAGCGTTGCCGTACCCTCACCTGGACCCTAAACCGTACCCGTCCCCTAACCCTAACCCTAGCCCGAACCCTAACTCTAACCCTTCCCCGAAGCCTGACCCTCACCCGTCCCCTAATCCTAACCAGTACGCTAACACTAACCCGTACCCTCACACGCACGCTCCCCCTAAAGCGTTAAGTACCCTCACCTGGATCCTAAACCGTCCCCGTCCCCTAACCCTAACCCTAGCCCGAACCCTAACCCTAACCCTTCCCCGAAGCCTGACCCTCACCCGTCCCCTAATCCTAGCCCGTACGCTAACACTAACCCGCGCCCTCACACGCACGCTCCCCCAAAAGCGTTGCCGTACCCTCACCTGGACCCTAAACCGTCCCCGTCACCTAACCCTAACCCTAGTCCGAACCCTAACCGTAACCCTTCCCCGAAGCCTGACCCTCACCCGTCCCCTAATTCTAACCCGTACGCTAACACTAACCCACGCCCTCACACGCACGCTCGTCCTAAAGCGTTGCCGTACCCTCACCTGGACCCTAAACCGTCCCCATCCCCTAACCCTAACCCTAGCCCGAACCCTAACCCTAACCCTTCCCCGAAGCCTGACCCTCACCCGTCCCCTAATCCTAACCCGTACGCTAACACTAACCCACGCCCTCACACGCACGCTCCCCCTAAAGCGTTGCCGTACCCTCACCTGGACCCTAAACCGTACCCGTCCCCTAACCCTAACCCTAGCCCGAACCCTAACTCTAACCCTTCCCCGAAGCCTGACCCTCACCCGTCCCCTAATCCTAACCAGTACGCTAACACTAACCCGTACCCTCACACGCACGCTCCCCCTAAAGCGTTAAGTACCCTCACCTGGATCCTAAACCGTCCCCGTCCCCTAACCCTAACCCTAGCCCGAACCCTAACCCTAACCCTTCCCCGAAGCCTGACCCTCACCCGTCCCCTAATCCTAGCCCGTACGCTAACACTAACCCGCGCCCTCACACGCACGCTCCCCCAAAAGCGTTGCCGTACCCTCACCTGGACCCTAAACCGTCCCCGTCCCCTAACCCTAACCCTAGCCCGAACCCTAACCCTAACCCTTCCCAGAAGCCTGACCCTCACCCGTCCCCTAATCCTAACCCGTACGCTAACACTAACCCGCGCCCTCACACGCACGCTCCCCCTAAAGCGTTGCCGTACCCTCACCTGGACCCTAAACCGTCCCCGTCCCCTAACCCTAACCCTAGCCCGAACCCTAACCCTAACCCTTCCCCGAATCCTGACCCTCACCCGTCCCCTAATCCTAACCCGTACGCTAACACTAACCCGCGCCCTCACACGCACGCTCCGCCTAAAGCGTTGCCGTACCCTCACCTGGACCCTAAACCGTCCCCGTCCCCTAACCCTAACCCTAGCCCGAACCCTAACCCTAACCCTTCCTCGAAGCCTGACCCTCACCCGTCCCCTAATCCTAACCCGTACGCTAACACTAACCCGCGCCCTCACACGCACGCTCCCCCTAAAGCGTTGCCGTACCCTCACCTGGACCCTAAACCGTCCCCGTCCCCTAACCCTAACCCTAGCCCGAACCCTAACCCTAACCCTTCCCCGAAGCCTGACCCTCACCCGTCCCCTAATCCTAAGCCGTACGCTAACACTAACCTGCGCCCTCACATGCACGCTCCCCCTAAAGCGTTGCCGTACCCTCACCTGGACCCTAAACCGTCCCCGTCCCCTAACCCTAACCCTAGCCCGAACCCTAACCCTAACCCTTCCCCGAAGCCTGACCCTCACCCATCGCCTAATCCTAACCCATACGCTAACACTAACCCACGCCCTCACACGCACGCTCCCCCTAAAGCGTTGCCGTACCCTCACCTGGACCCTAAACCTTCCCCGTCCCCTACCCCTAACCCTAGGCCGAACCCTAACCCTAACCCTTCCCCGAAGCCTGACCCTCACCCGTCCCCTAATCCTAACCCGTACGCTAACACTAACCCGCGCCCTCACACGCACGCTCCCCCTAAAGCGTTGCCGTACCCTCACCTGGATCCTAAACCGTCCCCGTCCCCTAACCCTAACCCTAGCCCGAACCCTAACCCTAACCCTTCCCCGAAGCCTGACCCTCACCCGTCCCCTAATCCTAACCCGTACGCTAACACTAACCCGCGCCCTCACACGCACACTCCGCCTAAAGCGTTGCCGTACCCTCACCTGGACCCTAAACCGTCCCCGTCCCCTAACCCTAACCCTAGCCCGAACCCTAACCCTAACACTTCCCCGAAGCCTGACCCTCACCCGTCGCCTAATCCTAACCCGTACGCTAACACTAACCCGCGCCCTCACACGCACGCTCCCCCTAAAGCGTTGCCGTACCCTCACCTGGACCCTAAACCGTCCCCATCCCCTAACCCGAACCCTAGCCCGAACCCTAACCCTAACCCTTCCCCGAAGCCTGACCCTCACCCGTCCCCTACTCCTAACCCGTACTCTAACACTAACCCACGCCCTCACACGCACGCTCGCCCTAAAGCGTTGCCGTACCCTCACCTGGACCCTAAACCGTCCCCGTCCCCTAACCCTAACCCTAGCCCGAACACTAACCCTAACCCTTCCCCGAAGCCTGACCCTCACCCGTCCCCTAATCCTAACCCGTACGCTAACACTAACCCGCGCCCTCAAACGCACGCTCCCCCTAAAGCGTTGCCGTACCCTCACCTGGACCCTAAACCGTCCCCGTCCCCTAACCCTAAACCTAGCCCGAACCCTAACCCTAACCCTTCCCCGAAGTCTGACCCTCACCCGTCCCCTAATCCTAACCCGTACGCTAACACTAACCCACGCCCTCACACGCACGCTCCCCCTAAAGCGTTGCCGTACCCTCACCTGGACCCTAAACCGTCCCCGTCCCCTAACCCTAACCCTAGCCCGAACCCTAACCCTAACCCTTCCCCGAAGCCTGACCCTCACCCGTCCCCTAATCCTAACCCGTACGCTAACACTAACCCGCGCCCTCACACGCACGCTCCCCCTAAAGCGTTGCCGTACCCTCACCTGGACCCTAAACCGTCCCCGTCCCCTAACCCTAACCCTAGCCCGAACCCTAACCCTAACCCTTCCCCGAAGCCTGACCCTCACCCGTCCCCTAATCCTAACACGTACGCTATCACTAACCCGCGCCCTCACACGCACGCTCCCCCTAGAGCGTTGCTGTACCCTCACCTGGACTCTAAACCGTCCCCGTCGCCTAACCCTAACCCTAGCCCGAACCCTAACCCTAACCCTTCCCCGAAGCCTGACCCTCACCCGTCCCCTAATCCTAACCCGTACGCTAACACTAACCCGCGCCCTCACACGCACGCTCCCCCTAAAGCGTTGCCGTACCCTCACCTGGCCCCTAAACCGTCCCCGTCACCTAACCCAACCCAAGCCCAAACCCTAACCCTAACACTTCCCCGAAGCCTGACCCTCACCCGTCCCCTAATCCTAACCCGTACGCTAACACTAACCCGCGCCCTCACACGCACGCTCCCCCTAAAGCGTTGCCGTACCCTCACCTGGACCCTAAACCGTCCCCGTCCCCTAACCCTAACCCTAGCCCGAACCCTAACCCTAACCCTTCCCCGAAGCCTGACCCTCACCCGTCCCCTAATCCTAACCCATACGCTAACACTAACCCGCGCCCTCACACCCACACTCCCCCTAAAGCGTTGCCGTACACTCACCTGGACCCTAAACCGTCCCCGTCCCCTAACCCTAACCCTAGCCCGAACCCTAACCCTAACCCTTCCCCGAAGCCTGACCCTCACCCGTCCCCTAATCCTAACCCGTACGCTAACACTAACCCACGCCCTCACACGCACGCTCACCCTAAAGCGTTGCCGTACCCTCACCTGGACCCTAAACCTTCCCCGTCCCCTAACCCTAACCCTAGCCCGAACCCTAACCCTAACCATTCCCCGAAGCCTGACCCTCACCCGTCCCCTAATCCTAACCCGTACGCTAACACTAACCCGCGCCCTCACACCCACGCTCCCCCTAAAGCGTTGCCGTACACTCACCTGGACCCTAAACCGTCCTCGTCCCCTAACCCTAACCCTAGCCCGAACCCTAACCCTAAACCTTCCCCGAAGCCTGACCCTCACCCGTCCCCTAATCCTAACCCGTACGCTAACACTAACCCACGCCCTCACACGCACGCTCGCCCTAAAGCGTTGCCGTACCCTCACCTGGACCCTAAACCGTCCCCGTCCCCTAACCCTAACCCTAGCCCGAACCCTAACCCTAACCTTTCCCCGAAGCCTGACCCTCACCCGTCCCCTAATACTAACCCGTACGCTAACACTAACCCACGCCCTCACACGCACGCTCCCCCTAAAGCATTGCCGTACCCTCACCTGGACCCTAAACCGTCCCCGTCCCCTAACCCTAACCCTAGCCCGAACCCTAACCCCAACCCTTCCCCGAAGCCTGACCCTCACCCGTCCCCTAATCCTAACCAGTACGCTAACACTAACCAATGCCCTCACACGCACGCTCCCCCTAAAGCGTTGCTGTACCCTCACCTGGACCCTAAACCGTACCCGTCCCCTAACCCTAACCCTAGCCCGAACCCTAACCCTAACCCTTCCCCGAAGCCTGACCCTCACCCGTCCCCCAATCCTAACCCGTACGCTAACACTAACCCGCGCCCTCACACGCACGCTCCCCCTAAAGCGTTGCCGTACCCTCACCTGGACCCTAAACCGTCCCCGTCACCTAACCCTAACCCTAGCCCGAACACTAACCCTAACCCTTCCCCGAAGCCTGACCCTCACCCGTCCCCTAATCCTAACCCGTACGCTAACACTAACCCACGCCCTCACACGCACGCTCCCCCTAAAGCGTTGCCGTACCCTCACCTGGACCTAACCCTTCCCCGTCCCCTAACCCTAACCCTAGCCCGAACCCTAACCCTAACACTTCCCCGAAGCCTGACCCTCACCCGTCCCCTAATCCTAACCCGTACGCTAACACTAACCCGCGCCCTCACACGCACGCTCCCCCTAAAGCGTTGCCGTACCCTCACCTGGACCCTAAACCGTCCCCGTCCCCTAACCCTAGCCCGAACCCTAACCCTAACCCTTCCCCGAAGCCTGACCCTCACCCGTCCCCTAATCCTAACCCATACGCTAACACTAACCCACGCCCTCACACGCACGCTCGCCCTAAAGCGTTGCCGTACCCTCACCTGGACCCTAAACCGTCCCCGTCCACTAACCCTAACCCTAGCCCGAACCCTAACCCTAACCCTTCCCCGAAGCCTGACCCTCACCCGTCCCCTAATCCTAACCCGTACGCTAACACTAACCCACGCCCTCAGACGCACGCTCCCCCTAAAGCGTTGCCGTACCCTCACCTGGACCCTAAACCGTACCCGTCCCCTAACCCTAACCCTAGCCCAAACCCTAACCCTAACCCTTCCCCAAAGCCTGACCCTCACCCGTCCCCTAATCCTAACCCGTACGCTAACATTAACCCGTGCCCTCACACGCACGCTCCCCCTAAAGCGTTGCCGTACCCTCACCTGGACCCTAAACCGTCCCCGTCCCCTAACCCTAACCCTAGCCCGAACCCTAACCCTAACCCTTCCCCAAAGCCTGACACTCACCCGTCCCCTAATCCTAACCCGCACGCTAACACTAACCCGCGCCCTCACACGCACGCTCCCCCTAAAGCGTTGCCGTACCCTCACCTGGACCCTAAACCGTCCCCGTCACCTAACCCTAACCCTAGTCCGAACCCTAACCCTAACCCTTCCCCGAAGCCTGACCCTCACCCGTCCCCTAATCCTAACCCGTACGCTAACACTAACCCGCGCCCTCACACGCACGCTCCCCCTAAAGCGTTGCCGTACCCTCACCTGGACCCTAAACCGTCCCCGTCCCCTAACCCTAACCCTAGCCCGTACCCTAACCCTAACCCTTCTCCGAAGCCTGACCCTCACCCGTCCCCTAATCCTAACCCGTACGCTAACACTAACCCGCGCCCTCACACGCACGCTCCCCCTAAAGTGTTGCCGTACCCTCACCTGGACCCTAAACCGTCCCCATCCCCTAACCCTAACCCCAGCCCGAACCCTAACCCTAACCCTTCCCCGAAGCCTGACCCTCACCCGTCCCCTAATCCTAACCCGTACGCTAACACTAAACCGCGCCCTCACACGCACGCTCCCCTTAAAGCGTTGCCGTACCCTCACCTGGATCCTAAACCGTCCCCGTCCCCTAACCCTAACCCTAGCCCGAACCCTAACCCTAACCCTTCCCCGAAGCCTGACCCTCACCCGTCCCCTAATCCTAAGCCGTACGCTAACACTAACCCGCGCCCTCACACGCACGCTCCCCCTAAAGCGTTGCCGTACCCTCACCTGGACCCTAAACCGTCCCCGTCCCCTAACCCTAACCCCAGCCCGAACCCTAACCCTAACCCTTCCCCGAAGCCTGACCCTCACCCGTCCCCTAATCCTAACCCATACGCTAACACTAACCCACGCCCTCACACGCACGATCCCCCTAAAGCGTTGCCGTACCCTCACCTGGACCCTAAACCGTCCCCGTCCCCTAACCCTAACCCTAGCCCGAACCCTAACCCTAACACTTCCCCGAAGCCTGACCCTCACCCGTCGCCTAATCCTAACCCGTACGCTAACACTAACCCGCGCCCTCACACGCACGCTCCCCCTAAAGCGTTGCCGTACCCTCACCTGGACCCTAAACCGTCCCCGTCCCCTAACCCTAACCCTAGCCCGAACCCTAACCCTAACCCTTCCCCGAAGCCTGACCCTCACCCGTCCCCTAATCCTAACCCGTACGCTAACACTAACCCGCGCCCTCACACGCACGCTCCCCCTAAAGCGTTGCTGTACTCTCACCTGGACCCTAAACCGTCCCCGTCCCCTAACCCTATCCCTAGCCCGAACCCTAACCCTAACCCTTCCCCGAAGCTTCACCCTCACCCGTCCCCTAATCCTAACCCATACGCTAATACTAACCCGCGCCCTCACACCTACGCTCCCCCTAAAGTGTTGCCGTACCCTCACCTGGACCCTAAACCGTCCCCGTCCCCTAACCCTAACCCTAGCCCGAACCCTAACCCTAACCCTTCCCCGAAGCCTGACCCTCACCCGTCCCCTAATCCTAACCTGTACGCTAACACTAACCCACGCCCTCACACGCACGCTCGCCCTAAAGCGTTGCCGTACCCTCACCTGGAACCTAAACCGTCCCCGTCCCCTAACCCTAACCCTAGCCCGAACCCTAACCCTAACCATTCCCCGAAGCCTGACCCTCACCCGTCCCCTAATCCTAAACCGTACGCTAACACTAACCCACGCCCTCACACGCACGCTCCCCCTAAAGCGTTGCCGTACCCTCACCTGGACCCTAAACCGCCCCCGTCCCCTAACCCTAACCCTAGCCCGAACCCTAACCCTAACCCTTCCCCGAAGCCTGACCCTCACCCGTCCCCTAATCCTAACCCATACGCTAACACTAACCCACGCCCTCACACGCACGATCCCCCTAAAGCGTTGCCGTACCCTCACCTGGACCCTAAACCGTCCCCGTCCCCTAACCCTAACCCTAGCCCGAACCCTAACCCTAACACTTCCCCGAAGCCTGACCCTCACCCGTCGCCTAATCCTAACCCGTACGCTAACACTAACCCGCGCCCTCACACGCACGCTCCCCCTAAAGCGTTGCCGTACCCTCACCTGGACCCTAAACCGTCCCCGTCCCCTAACCCTAACCCTAGCCCGAACCCTAACCCTAACCCTTCCCCGAAGCCTGACCCTCACCCGTCCCCTAATCCTAACCCGTACGCTAACACTAACCCGCGCCCTCACACGCACGCTCCCCCTAAAGCGTTGCTGTACTCTCACCTGGACCCTAAACCGTCCCCGTCCCCTAACCCTATCCCTAGCCCGAACCCTAACCCTAACCCTTCCCCGAAGCTTGACCCTCACCCGTCCCCTAATCCTAACCCGTACGCTAATACTAACCCGCGCCCTCACACCTACGCTCCCCCTAAAGTGTTGCCGTACCCTCACCTGGACCCTAAACCGTCCCCGTCCCCTAACCCTAACCCTAGCCCGAACCCTAACCCTAACCCTTCCCCGAAGCCTGACCCTCACCCGTCCCCTAATCCTAACCTGTACGCTAACACTAACCCACGCCCTCACACGCACGCTCGCCCTAAAGCGTTGCCGTACCCTCACCTGGACCCTAAACCGTCCCCGTCCCCTAACCCTAACCCTAGCCCGAACCCTAACCCTAACCATTCCCCGAAGCCTGACCCTCACCCGTCCCCTAATCCTAAACCGTACGCTAACACTAACCCACGCCCTCACACGCACGCTCCCCCTAAAGCGTTGCCGTACCCTCACCTGGACCCTAAACCGCCCCCGTCCCCTAACCCTAACCCTAGCCCGAACCCTAACCCTAACCCTTCCCCGAAGCCTGACCCTCACCCGTCCCCTAATCCTAACCCATACGCTAACACTAACCCGCGCCCTCACACCCACGCTCCCCCTAAAGCGTTGCCGTACACTCACCTGGACCCTAAACCGTCCCCGTCCCCTAACCCTAACCCTAGCCCGAACCCTAACCCTAACCCTTCCCCGAAGCCTGACCCTCACCCGTCCCCTAATCCTAACCCGTACGCTAACACTAACCCACGCCCTCACACGCACGCTCACCCTAAAGCGTTGCCGTACCCTCACCTGGACCCTAAACCTTCCCCGTCCCCTAACCCTAACCCTAGCCCGAACCCTAACCCTAACCATTCCCCGAAGCCTGACCCTCACCCGTCCCCTAATCCTAACCCGTACGCTAACACTAACCCGCGCCCTCACACCCACGCTCCCCCTAAAGCGTTGCCGTACACTCACCTGGACCCTAAACCGTCCTCGTCCCCTAACCCTAACCCTAGCCCGAACCCTAACCCTAAACCTTCCCCGAAGCCTGACCCTCACCCGTCCCCTAATCCTAACCCGTACGCTAACACTAACCCACGCCCTCACACGCACGCTCGCCCTAAAGCGTTGCCGTACCCTCACCTGGACCCTAAACCGTCCCCGTCCCCTAACCCTAACCCTAGCCCGAACCCTAACCCTAACCTTTCCCCGAAGCCTGACCCTCACCCGTCCCCTAATACTAACCCGTACGCTAACACTAACCCACGCCCTCACACGCACGCTCCCCCTAAAGCATTGCCGTACCCTCACCTGGACCCTAAACCGTCCCCGTCCCCTAACCCTAACCCTAGCCCGAACCCTAACCCCAACCCTTCCCCGAAGCCTGACCCTCACCCGTCCCCTAATCCTAACCAGTACGCTAACACTAACCAATGCCCTCACACGCACGCTCCCCCTAAAGCGTTGCTGTACCCTCACCTGGACCCTAAACCGTACCCGTCCCCTAACCCTAACCCTAGCCCGAACCCTAACCCTAACCCTTCCCCGAAGCCTGACCCTCACCCGTCCCCTAATCCTAACCCGTACGCTAACACTAACCCGCACCCTCACACGCACGCTCCCCCTAAAGCGTTGCCGTACCCTCACCTGGACCCTAAACCGTCCCCGTCACCTAACCCTAACCCTAGCCCGAACACTAACCCTAACCCTTCCCCGAAGCCTGACCCTCACCCGTCCCCTAATCCTAACCCGTACGCTAACACTAACCCACGCCCTCACACGCACGCTCCCCCTAAAGCGTTGCCGTACCCTCACCTGGACCTAACCCTTCCCCGTCCCCTAACCCTAACCCTAGCCCGAACCCTAACCCTAACACTTCCCCGAAGCCTGACCCTCACCCGTCCCCTAATCTTAACCCGTACGCTAACACTAACCCGCGCCCTCACACGCACGCTCCCCCTAAAGCGTTGCCGTACCCTCACCTGGACCCTAAACCGTCCCCGTCCCCTAACCCTAGCCCGAACCCTAACCCTAACCCTTCCCCGAAGCCTGACCCTCACCCGTCCCCTAATCCTAACCCATACGCTAACACTAACCCACGCCCTCACACGCACGCTCGCCCTAAAGCGTTGCCGTACCCTCACCTGGACCCTAAACCGTCCCCGTCCACTAACCCTAACCCTAGCCCGAACCCTAACCCTAACCCTTCCCCGAAGCCTGACCCTCACCCGTCCCCTAATCCTAACCCGTACGCTAACACTAACCCACGCCCTCAGACGCACGCTCCCCCTAAAGCGTTGCCGTACCCTCACCTGGACCCTAAACCGTACCCGTCCCCTAACCCTAACCCTAGCCCAAACCCTAACCCTAACCCTTCCCCGAAGCCTGACCCTCACCCGTCCCCTAATCCTAACCCGTACGCTAACATTAACCCGTGCCCTCACACGCACGCTCCCCCTAAAGCGTTGCCGTACCCTCACCTGGACCCTAAACCGTCCCCGTCCCCTAACCCTAACCCTAGCCCGAACCCTAACCCTAACCCTTCCCCAAAGCCTGACACTCACCCGTCCCCTAATCCTAACCCGCACGCTAACACTAACCCGCGCCCTCACACGCACGCTCCCCCTAAAGCGTTGCCGTACCCTCACCTGGACCCTAAACCGTCCCCGTCACCTAACCCTAACCCTAGTCCGAACCCTAACCCTAACCCTTCCCCGAAGCCTGACCCTCACCCGTCCCCTAATCCTAACCCGTACGCTAACACTAACCCGCGCCCTCACACGCACGCTCCCCCTAAAGCGTTGCCGTACCCTCACCTGGACCCTAAACCGTCCCCGTCCCCTAACCCTAACCCTAGCCCGTACCCTAACCCTAACCCTTCTCCGAAGCCTGACCCTCACCCGTCCCCTAATCCTAACCCGTACGCTAACACTAACCCGCGCCCTCACACGCACGCTCCCCCTAAAGTGTTGCCGTACCCTCACCTGGACCCTAAACCGTCCCCATCCCCTAACCCTAACCCCAGCCCGAACCCTAACCCTAACCCTTCCCCGAAGCCTGACCCTCACCCGTCCCCTAATCCTAACCCGTACGCTAACACTAAACCGCGCCCTCACACGCACGCTCCCCTTAAAGCGTTGCCGTACCCTCACCTGGATCCTAAACCGTCCCCGTCCCCTAACCCTAACCCTAGCCCGAACCCTAACCCTAACCCTTCCCCGAAGCCTGACCCTCACCCGTCCCCTAATCCTAAGCCGTACGCTAACACTAACCCGCGCCCTCACACGCACGCTCCCCCTAAAGCGTTGCCGTACCCTCACCTGGACCCTAAACCGTCCCCGTCCCCTAACCCTAACCCCAGCCCGAACCCTAACCCTAACCCTTCCCCGAAGCCTGACCCTCACCCGTCCCCTAATCCTAACCCATACGCTAACACTAACCCACGCCCTCACACGCACGATCCCCCTAAAGCGTTGCCGTACCCTCACCTGGACCCTAAACCGTCCCCGTCCCCTAACCCTAACCCTAGCCCGAACCCTAACCCTAACACTTCCCCGAAGCCTGACCCTCACCCGTCGCCTAATCCTAACCCGTACGCTAACACTAACCCGCGCCCTCACACGCACGCTCCCCCTAAAGCGTTGCCGTACCCTCACCTGGACCCTAAACCGTCCCCGTCCCCTAACCCTAACCCTAGCCCGAACCCTAACCCTAACCCTTCCCCGAAGCCTGACCCTCACCCGTCCCCTAATCCTAACCCGTACGCTAACACTAACCCGCGCCCTCACACGCACGCTCCCCCTAAAGCGTTGCTGTACTCTCACCTGGACCCTAAACCGTCCCCGTCCCCTAACCCTATCCCTAGCCCGAACCCTAACCCTAACCCTTCCCCGAAGCTTGACCCTCACCCGTCCCCTAATCCTAACCCGTACGCTAATACTAACCCGCGCCCTCACACCTACGCTCCCCCTAAAGTGTTGCCGTACCCTCACCTGGACCCTAAACCGTCCCCGTCCCCTAACCCTAACCCTAGCCCGAACCCTAACCCTAACCCTTCCCCGAAGCCTGACCCTCACCCGTCCCCTAATCCTAACCTGTACGCTAACACTAACCCACGCCCTCACACGCACGCTCGCCCTAAAGCGTTGCCGTACCCTCACCTGGACCCTAAACCGTCCCCGTCCCCTAACCCTAACCCTAGCCCGAACCCTAACCCTAACCATTCCCCGAAGCCTGACCCTCACCCGTCCCCTAATCCTAAACCGTACGCTAACACTAACCCACGCCCTCACACGCACGCTCCCCCTAAAGCGTTGCCGTACCCTCACCTGGACCCTAAACCGCCCCCGTCCCCTAACCCTAACCCTAGCCCGAACCCTAACCCTAACCCTTCCCCGAAGCCTGACCCTCACCCGTCCCCTAATCCTAACCAGTACGCTAACACTAACCAATGCCCTCACACGCACGCTCCCCCTAAAGCGTTGCCGTACCCTCACCTGGACCCTAAACCGTACCCGTCCCCTAACCCTAACCCTAGCCCGAACCCTAACCCTAACCCTTCCCCGAAGCCTGACCCTCACCCGTCCCCTAATCCTAACCCGTACGCTAACACTAACCCGCGCCCTCACACGCACGCTCCCCCTAAAGCGTTGCCGTACCCTCACCTGGACCCTAAACCGTCCCCGTCCCCTAACCCTAACCCTAGCCCGAACCCTAACCCTAACCCTTCCCCGAAGCCTGACCCTCACCCGTCCCCTAATCCTAACCCGTACGCTAACACTAACCCACGCCCTCACACGCACGCTCCCCCTAAAGCGTTGCCGTACCCTCACCTGGACCTAACCCTTCCCCGTCCCCTAACCCTAACCCTAGCCCGAACCCTAACCCTAACCCTTCCCCGAAGCCTGACCCTCACCCGTCCCCTAATCCTAACCCGTACGCTAACACTAACCCGCGCCCTCACACGCACGCTCCCCCTAAAGCGTTGCCGTACCCTCACCTGGACCCTAAACCGTCCCCGTCCCCTAACCCTAGCCCGAACCCTAACCCTAACCCTTCCCCGAAGCCTGACCCTCACCCGTCCCCTAATCCTAACCCGTACGCTAACACTAACCCACGCCCTCACACGCACGCTCGCCCTAAAGCATTGCCGTACCCTCACCTGGACCCTAAACCGTCCCCGTCCAATAACCCTAACCCTAGCCCGAACCCTAACCCTAACCCGTCCCCGAAGCCTGACCCTCACCCGTCCCCTAATCCTAACCCGTACGCTAACACTAACCCACGCCCTCACACGCACGCTCCCCCTAAAGCGTTGCCATACCCTCACCTGGACCCTAAACCGTACCCGTCCCCTAACCCTAACCCTAGCCCAAACCCTAACCCTAACACTTCCCCGAAGCCTGACCCTCACCCGTCCCCTAATCCTAACCAGTACGCTAACACTAACCCGTGCCCTCACACGCACGCTCCCCCTAAAGCGTTGCCGTACCCTCACCTGGACCCTAAACCGTCCCCGTCCCCTAACCCTAACCCTAGCCCGAACCCTAACCCTAACCCTTCCCCGAAGCCTGACCCTCACCCGTCCCCTAATCCTAACCCGTACGCTAACACTAACCCGCGCCCTCACACGCACGCTCCCCCTAAAGCGTTGCCGTACCCTCACCTGGACCCTAAACCGTCCCCGTCACCTAACCCTAACCCTAGTCCGAACCCTAACCCTAACCCTTCCCCGAAGCCTGACCCTCACCCGTCCCCTAATCCTAACCCGTACGCTAACACTAACCCACGCCCTCACACGCACGCTCCCCCTAAAGCGTTGCCGTACCCTCACCTGGACCCTAAACCGTCCCCGTCCCCTAACCCTAACCCCAGCCCGAACCCTAACCCTAACACTTCCCCGAAGCCTGACCCTCACCCGTCGCCAAATCCTAACCCGTACGCTAACACTAACCCGCGCCCTCACACGCACGCTCCCCCTAAAGCGTTGCCGTACCCTCACCTGGACCCTAAACCGTCCCCGTCCCCTAACCCTAACCCTAGCCCGAACCCTAACCCTAACACTTCCCCGAAGCCTGACCCTCACCCGTCCCCTAATCCTAACCCATACGCTAACACTAACCCACGCCCTCACACGCACGCTCGCCCTAAAGCGTTGCCGTACCCTCACCTGGACCCTAAACCGTCCCCGTCCACTAACCCTAACCCTAGCCCGAACCCTAACCCTAACCCTTCCCCGAAGCCTGACCCTCACCCGTCCCCTAATCCTAACCCGTACGCTAACACTAACCCGCGCCCTCACACGCACGCTCCCCCTAAAGCGTTGCTGTACTCTCACCTGGACCCTAAACCGTCCCCGTCCCCTAACCCTATCCCTAGCCCGAACCCTAACCCTAACCCTTCCCCGAAGCTTGACCCTCACCCGTCCCCTAATCCTAACCCGTACGCTAATACTAACCCGCGCCCTCACACCTACGCTCCCCCTAAAGTGTTGCCGTACCCTCACCTGGACCCTAAACCGTCCCCGTCCCCTAACCCTAACCCTAGCCCGAACCCTAACCCTAACCCTTCCCCGAAGCCTGACCCTCACCCGTCCCCTAATCCTAACCTGTACGCTAACACTAACCCACGCCCTCACACGCACGCTCGCCCTAAAGCGTTGCCGTACCCTCACCTGGACCCTAAACCGTCCCCGTCCCCTAACCCTAACCCTAGCCCGAACCCTAACCCTAACCATTCCCCGAAGCCTGACCCTCACCCGTCCCCTAATCCTAAACCGTACGCTAACACTAACCCACGCCCTCACACGCACGCTCCCCCTAAAGCGTTGCCGTACCCTCACCTGGACCCTAAACCGCCCCCGTCCCCTAACCCTAACCCTAGCCCGAACCCTAACCCTAACCCTTCCCCGAAGCCTGACCCTCACCCGTCCCCTAATCCTAACCAGTACGCTAACACTAACCAATGCCCTCACACGCACGCTCCCCCTAAAGCGTTGCCGTACCCTCACCTGGACCCTAAACCGTACCCGTCCCCTAACCCTAACCCTAGCCCGAACCCTAACCCTAACCCTTCCCCGAAGCCTGACCCTCACCCGTCCCCTAATCCTAACCCGTACGCTAACACTAACCCGCGCCCTCACACGCACGCTCCCCCTAAAGCGTTGCCGTACCCTCACCTGGACCCTAAACCGTCCCCGTCCCCTAACCCTAACCCTAGCCCGAACCCTAACCCTAACCCTTCCCTGAAGCCTGACCCTCACCCGTCCCCTAATCCTAACCCGTACGCTAACACTAACCCACGCCCTCACACGCACGCTCCCCCTAAAGCGTTGCCGTACCCTCACCTGGACCTAACCCTTCCCCGTCCCCTAACCCTAACCCTAGCCCGAACCCTAACCCTAACCCTTCCCCGAAGCCTGACCCTCACCCGTCCCCTAATCCTAACCCGTACGCTAACACTAACCCGCGCCCTCACACGCACGCTCCCCCTAAAGCGTTGCCGTACCCTCACCTGGACCCTAAACCGTCCCCGTCCCCTAACCCTAGCCCGAACCCTAACCCTAACCCTTCCCCGAAGCCTGACCCTCACCCGTCCCCTAATCCTAACCCGTACGCTAACACTAACCCACGCCCTCACACGCACGCTCGCCCTAAAGCATTGCCGTACCCTCACCTGGACCCTAAACCGTCCCCGTCCAATAACCCTAACCCTAGCCCGAACCCTAACCCTAACCCGTCCCCGAAGCCTGACCCTCACCCGTCCCCTAATCCTAACCCGTACGCTAACACTAACCCACGCCCTCACACGCACGCTCCCCCTAAAGCGTTGCCATACCCTCACCTGGACCCTAAACCGTACCCGTCCCCTAACCCTAACCCTAGCCCAAACCCTAACCCTAACACTTCCCCGAAGCCTGACCCTCACCCGTCCCCTAATCCTAACCAGTACGCTAACACTAACCCGTGCCCTCACACGCACGCTCCCCCTAAAGCGTTGCCGTACCCTCACCTGGACCCTAAACCGTCCCCGTCCCCTAACCCTAACCCTAGCCCGAACCCTAACCCTAACCCTTCCCCGAAGCCTGACCCTCACCCGTCCCCTAATCCTAACCCGTACGCTAACACTAACCCGCGCCCTCACACGCACGCTCCCCCTAAAGCGTTGCCGTACCCTCACCTGGACCCTAAACCGTCCCCGTCACCTAACCCTAACCCTAGTCCGAACCCTAACCCTAACCCTTCCCCGAAGCCTGACCCTCACCCGTCCCCTAATCCTAACCCGTACGCTAACACTAACCCGCGCCCTCACACGCACGCTCCCCCTAAAGCGTTGCTGTACCCTCACCTGGACCCTAAACCGTCCCCGTCCCCTAACCCTAACCCTAGCCCGAACCCTAACCCTAACACTTCCCCGAAGCCTGACCCTCACCCGTCGCCAAATCCTAACCCGTACGCTAACACTAACCCGCGCCCTCACACGCACGCTCCCCCTAAAGCGTTGCCGTACCCTCACCTGGACCCTAAACCGTCCCCGTCCCCTAACCCTAACCCTAGCCCGAACCCTAACCCTAACACTTCCCCGAAGCCTGACCCTCACCCGTCCCCTAATCCTAACCCATACGCTAACACTAACCCACGCCCTCACACGCACGCTCGCCCTAAAGCGTTGCCGTACCCTCACCTGGACCCTAAACCGTCCCCGTCCCCTAACCCTAACCCTAGCCCGAACCCTAACCCTAACCCTTCCCCGAAGCCTGACCCTCACCCGTCCCCTAATCCTAACCCGTACGCTAACACTAACCCACGCCCTCAGACGCACGCTCCCCCTAAAGCGTTGCCGTACCCTCACCTGGACCCTAAACCGTACCCGTCCCCTAACCCTAACCCTAGCCCAAACCCTAACCCTAACCCTTCCCCGAAGCCTGACCCTCACCCGTCCCCTAATCCTAACCCGTACGCTAACACTAACCCGCGCCCTCACACGCACGCTCCCCCTAAAGCGTTGCCGTACCCTCACCTGGACCCTAAACCGTCCCCGTCCCCTAACCCTAACCCTAGCCCGTACCCTAACCCTAACCCTTCTCCGAAGCCTGACCCTCACCCGTCCCCTAATCCTAACCCGTACGCTAACACTAACCCGCGCCCTCACACGCACGCTCCCCCTAAAGTGTTGCCGTACCCTCACCTGGACCCTAAACCGTCCCCATCCCCTAACCCTAACCCCAGCCCGAGCCCTAACCCTAACCCTTCCCCGAAGCCTGACCCTCACCCGTCCCCTAATCCTAACCCGTACGCTAACACTAAACCGCGCCCTCACACGCACGCTCCCCTTAAAGCGTTGCCGTACCCTCACCTGGATCCTAAACCGTCCCCGTCCCCTAACCCTAACCCTAGCCCGAACCCTAACCCTAACCCTTCCCCGAAGCCTGACCCTCACCCGTCCCCTAATCCTAAGCCGTACGCTAACACTAACCCGCGCCCTCACACGCACGCTCCCCCTAAAGCGTTGCCGTACCCTCACCTGGACCCTAAACCGTCCCCGTCCCCTAACCCTAACCCCAGCCCGAACCCTAACCCTAACCCTTCCCCGAAGCCTGACCCTCACCCGTCCCCTAATCCTAACCCATACGCTAACACTAACCCACGCCCTCACACGCACGATCCCCCTAAAGCGTTGCCGTACCCTCACCTGGACCCTAAACCGTCCCCGTCCCCTAACCCTAACCCTAGCCCGAACCCTAACCCTAACACTTCCCCGAAGCCTGACCCTCACCCGTCGCCTAATCCTAACCCGTACGCTAACACTAACCCGCGCCCTCACACGCACGCTCCCCCTAAAGCGTTGCCGTACCCTCACCTGGACCCTAAACCGTCCCCGTCCCCTAACCCTAACCCTAGCCCGAACCCTAACCCTAACCCTTCCCCGAAGCCTGACCCTCACCCGTCCCCTAATCCTAACCCGTACGCTAACACTAACCCGCGCCCTCACACGCACGCTCCCCCTAAAGCGTTGCTGTACTCTCACCTGGACCCTAAACCGTCCCCGTCCCCTAACCCTATCCCTAGCCCGAACCCTAACCCTAACCCTTCCCCGAAGCTTGACCCTCACCCGTCCCCTAATCCTAACCCGTACGCTAATACTAACCCGCGCCCTCACACCTACGCTCCCCCTAAAGTGTTGCCGTACCCTCACCTGGACCCTAAACCGTCCCCGTCCCCTAACCCTAACCCTAGCCCGAACCCTAACCCTAACCCTTCCCCGAAGCCTGACCCTCACCCGTCCCCTAATCCTAACCTGTACGCTAACACTAACCCACGCCCTCACACGCACGCTCGCCCTAAAGCGTTGCCGTACCCTCACCTGGACCCTAAACCGTCCCCGTCCCCTAACCCTAACCCTAGCCCGAACCCTAACCCTAACCATTCCCCGAAGCCTGACCCTCACCCGTCCCCTAATCCTAAACCGTACGCTAACACTAACCCACGCCCTCACACGCACGCTCCCCCTAAAGCGTTGCCGTACCCTCACCTGGACCCTAAACCGCCCCCGTCCCCTAACCCTAACCCTAGCCCGAACCCTAACCCTAACCCTTCCCCGAAGCCTGACCCTCACCCGTCCCCTAATCCTAACCAGTACGCTAACACTAACCAATGCCCTCACACGCACGCTCCCCCTAAAGCGTTGCCGTACCCTCACCTGGACCCTAAACCGTACCCGTCCCCTAACCCTAACCCTAGCCCGAACCCTAACCCTAACCCTTCCCCGAAGCCTGACCCTCACCCGTCCCCTAATCCTAACCCGTACGCTAACACTAACCCGCGCCCTCACACGCACGCTCCCCCTAAAGCGTTGCCGTACCCTCACCTGGACCCTAAACCGTCCCCGTCCCCTAACCCTAACCCTAGCCCGAACCCTAACCCTAACCCTTCCCTGAAGCCTGACCCTCACCCGTCCCCTAATCCTAACCCGTACGCTAACACTAACCCACGCCCTCACACGCACGCTCCCCCTAAAGCGTTGCCGTACCCTCACCTGGACCTAACCCTTCCCCGTCCCCTAACCCTAACCCTAGCCCGAACCCTAACCCTAACCCTTCCCCGAAGCCTGACCCTCACCCGTCCCCTAATCCTAACCCGTACGCTAACACTAACCCGCGCCCTCACACGCACGCTCCCCCTAAAGCGTTGCCGTACCCTCACCTGGACCCTAAACCGTCCCCGTCCCCTAACCCTAGCCCGAACCCTAACCCTAACCCTTCCCCGAAGCCTGACCCTCACCCGTCCCCTAATCCTAACCCGTACGCTAACACTAACCCACGCCCTCACACGCACGCTCGCCCTAAAGCATTGCCGTACCCTCACCTGGACCCTAAACCGTCCCCGTCCAATAACCCTAACCCTAGCCCGAACCCTAACCCTAACCCGTCCCCGAAGCCTGACCCTCACCCGTCCCCTAATCCTAACCCGTACGCTAACACTAACCCACGCCCTCACACGCACGCTCCCCCTAAAGCGTTGCCATACCCTCACCTGGACCCTAAACCGTACCCGTCCCCTAACCCTAACCCTAGCCCAAACCCTAACCCTAACACTTCCCCGAAGCCTGACCCTCACCCGTCCCCTAATCCTAACCAGTACGCTAACACTAACCCGTGCCCTCACACGCACGCTCCCCCTAAAGCGTTGCCGTACCCTCACCTGGACCCTAAACCGTCCCCGTCCCCTAACCCTAACCCTAGCCCGAACCCTAACCCTAACCCTTCCCCGAAGCCTGACCCTCACCCGTCCCCTAATCCTAACCCGTACGCTAACACTAACCCGCGCCCTCACACGCACGCTCCCCCTAAAGCGTTGCCGTACCCTCACCTGGACCCTAAACCGTCCCCGTCACCTAACCCTAACCCTAGTCCGAACCCTAACCCTAACCCTTCCCCGAAGCCTGACCCTCACCCGTCCCCTAATCCTAACCCGTACGCTAACACTAACCCGCGCCCTCACACGCACGCTCCCCCTAAAGCGTTGCTGTACCCTCACCTGGACCCTAAACCGTCCCCGTCCCCTAACCCTAACCCTAGCCCGAACCCTAACCCTAACACTTCCCCGAAGCCTGACCCTCACCCGTCGCCAAATCCTAACCCGTACGCTAACACTAACCCGCGCCCTCACACGCACGCTCCCCCTAAAGCGTTGCCGTACCCTCACCTGGACCCTAAACCGTCCCCGTCCCCTAACCCTAACCCTAGCCCGAACCCTAACCCTAACCCTTCCCCGAAGCCTGACCCTCACCCGTCCCCTAATCCTAACCCGTACGCTAACACTAACCCGCGCCCTCACATGCACGCTCCCCCTAAAGCGTTGCCGTACCCTCACCTGGACCCTAAACCATCCCCGTCCCCTAACCCTAACCCTGGCCCGAACCCTAACCCTAACCATTCCCCGAAGCCTGACCCTCACCCATCGCCTAATCCTAACCCGTACGCTAACACTAACCCACGCCCTCACACGGACGCTCCCCCTAAAGCGTTGCCGTACCCTCACCTGGACCCTAACCCTTCTCCGACCCCACCCCTAACCCTAGCCCGAACCCTAACCCTAACCCTTCCCCGAAGCCTGACCCTCACCCGTGCCCTAATCCTAACCCGTACGCTAACACTAACCCGCGCCCTCACACGCACGCTCCCCCTAAAGCGTTGCCGTACCCTCACCTGGACCCTAAACCGTCCACGTCCCCTAACCCTAACCCTAGCCCGAACCCTAACCCTAACCCTTCCCCGAAGCCTGACCCTCACCCGTCCCCTAATCCTAAGCCGTACGCTAACACTAACCCGCGCCCTCACACGCACGCTCCCCCTAAAGCGTTGCCGTACCCTCACCTGGACCCTAAACCGACCCCGTCCCCTAACCCTAACCCCAGCCCGAACCCTAACCCTAACCCTTCCCGAAGCCTGACACTCACCCGTCCCCTAATCCTAACCCATACGCTAACACTAACCCGCGCCCTCACACGCACGCTCCCCCTAAAGCGTTGCCGTACCCTCACCTGGACCCTAAACCGTCCCCGTCCCCTAACCCTAACCCTAGCCCGAACCCTAACCCTAACACTTCCCCGAAGCCTGACCCTCACCCGTCCCCTAATCCTAACCCGTACGCTAACACTAACCCGCGCCCTCACACGCACGCTCCCCCTAAAGCGTTGCCGTACCCTCACCTGGACCCTAAACCGTCCCCGTCCCCTAACCCTAACCCTAGCCCAAACCCTAACCCTAACCCTTCCCTGAAGCCAGACCCTCACCCGTCCCCTAATCCTAAACCGTACGCTAACATTAACCCGCGCCCTCACACGCACGCTCCCCCTAAAGCGTTGCCGTACCCTCACCTGGACCCTAAACCGTCCCCGTCCCCTAACCCTAACCCTAGCCCGAACCCTAACCCTAACCCTTCCCCGAAGCCTGACCCTCACCCGTCCCCTAATCCTAACCCGTACGCTAACACTAACCCACGCCCTCACACGCACGCTCGCCCTAAAGCGTTGCCGTACCCTCACCTGGACCCTAAACCGTCCCCGTCCCCTAACCCTAACCCTAGCCCGAACCCTAACCCTAACCCGTCCCCGAAGCCTGACCCTCACCCGTCCCCTAATCCTAACCCGTACGCTAACACTAACCCGCGCCCTCACACGCACGCTCCCCTTAAAGCGTTGCCGTACCCTCACCTGGACCCTAAACCGTCCCCGTCCCCTAACCCTAACCCTAGCCCGAACCCTAACCCTAACCCTTCCCCGAAGGCTGACCCTCACCTGTCCCCTAATCCTAAACCGTACGCTAACATTAACCCGCGCCCTCACACGCACGCTCCCCCTAAAGCGTTGCCGTACCCTCACCTGGACCCTAAACCGTCCCCGTCCCCTAACCCTAACCCTAGCCCGAACCCTAACCCTAACGCTTCCCCGAAGCCTGACCCTGACCCGTCCCCTAATCCTAACCCGTACGCTAACACTAACCCACGCCCTCACACGCACGCTCGCCCCAAAGCGTTGCCGTACCCTCACCTGGACCCTAAACCGTCCCCGTCCCCTAACCGTAACCCTAGCCCGAACCCTAACCCTAACCCTTCCCCGAAGCCTGACCCTCACCCGTCCCCTAATCCTAACCCGTACGCTAACACTAACCCGCGCCCTCACACGCACCCTCCCCCTAAAGCGTTGCCGTACCCTCACCTGGACCCTAAACCGTCCCCTAACCCTAACCCTAACCCTAGCCCGAACCCTAACCCTAACCCTTCCCCGAAGCCTGACCCTCACCCGTCCCCTAATCCTAACCCGTATGCTAACACTAACCCGCGCCCTCACACGCACGCTCCCCCTAAAGCGTTGCTGTATCCTCACCTGGACCCTAAACCGTCCCCGTCCCCTAACCCTAACCCTAGCCCGAACCCTAACCCTAACCCTTCCCCGAAGCCTGACCCTCACCCGTCCCCTAATCCTAACCCGTACGCTAACACTAACCCGCGCCCTCACACGCACGCTCCCCCTAAAGCGTTGCCGTACCCTCACCTGGACCCTAAACCGTCCCCGTCCCCTAACCCTAACCCTAGCCCGAACCCTAACCCTAACCCTTCCCCGAAGCCTGACCCTCACCCGTCCCCTAATCCTAACCCGTACGCTAACACTAACGCGCGCCTTCACACGCACGCTCCCCCTAAAGCGTTGCCGTACCCTCACCTGGACCCTAAACCGTCCCCGTCCCCTAACCCTAACCCTAGCCCGAACCCTAACCCTAACCCTTCCCTGAAGCCTGACCCTCACCCGTCCCCTAATCCTAACCCGTACGCTAACACTAACGCGCGCCCTCACACGCACGCTCACTCTAAAGCGTTGCCGTACCCTCACCTGGACCCTAAACCGTCCCCGTCCCCTAACCCTAACCCTAGCCCGAACCCTAACCCTAACCCTTCCCCGAAGCCTGACCCTCACCCGTCCCCTAATCCTAACCCGTACGCTAACACTAACCCGCGCCCTCACACGCACGGTCCCCCTAAAGCGTTGCCGTACCCTCACCTGGACCCTAAACCGTCCCCGTCCCCTAACCCTAACCCTAGCCCGAACCCTAACCCTAACCCTTCCCCGAAGCCTGACCCTCACCCGTCCCCTAATCCTAACCCGTACGCTAACACTAACCCGCGCCCTCACACGCACGGTCCCCCTAAAGCGTTGCCGTACCCTCACCTAGACCCTAAACCGTCCTCGTCCCCTAACCCTAACCCTAGCCCCAACCCTAACCCTAACCATTCCCCGAAGCCTGACCCTCACCCGTCCCCTAATCCTAACCCGTACGCTAACACTAACCCGCGCCCTCACATGCACGCTCCCCCTAAAGCGTTGCCGTACCCTCACCTGGACCCTAAACCGTCCCCGTCCCCTAACCCTAACCCTAGCCCGAACCCTAACCCTAACCCTTCCCCGAAGCCTGACCCTCACCCGTCCCCTAATCCTAACCCGTACGCTAACACTAACCCGCGCCCTCACACCCACGCTCCCCCTAAAGCGTTGCCATACCCTCACCTGGACCCTAAACCGTCCCCATCCCCTAACCCTAACCCTAGCCCGAACCCTAACCCTAACCCTTCCCCGAAGCCTGACCCTCACCCGTCCCCTAATCCTAACCCGTACGCTAACACTAACCCGCGCCCTCACACGCACGCTCCCCCTAAAGCGTTGCCGTACCCTCCCCTGGACCCTAAACCGTCCCCGTCCCCTAACCCTAACCCTAGCCCGAACCCTAACCCTAACCCTTCCCCGAAGCCTGACCCTCACCCGTCCCCTAATCCTAACCCGTACGCTAACACTAACCCACGCCCTCACACGCACGCTCCCCCTAAAGCGTTGCCGTACCCTCACCTGGACCCTAAACCGTCCCCGTCCCCTAACCCTAACCCTAGCCCGAACCCTAACCCTAACCCTTCCCCGAAGCCTGACCCTCACCCGTCCCCTAATCCTAACCCGTACGCTAACACTAACCCACGCCCTCACACGCACGCTCCCCCTAAAGCGTTGCCGTACCCTCACCTGGACCCTAACCCTTCCCCGTCCCCTAACCCTAACCCTAGCCCGAACCCTAACCCTAACCATTCCCCGAAGCCTGACCCTCACCCGTCCCCTAATCCTAACCCGTACGCTAACACTAACCCGCGCCCTCACACGCACGCTCGCCCTAAAGCGTTGCCGTACCCTCACCTGGACCCTAAACCGTCCCCGTCCCCTAACCCTAACCCTAGCCCGAACCCTAACCCTAACCCTTCCCCGAATCCTGACCCTCACCCGTCCCCTAATCCTAACCCGTATGCTAACACTAACCCACGCCCTCACACGCACGCTCGCCCTAAAGCGTTGCCGTACCCTCACCTGGACCCTAAACCGTCCCCGTCCCCTAACCCTAACCCTAGCCCGAACCCTAACCCTAACCCTTCCCCGAAGCCTGACCCTCACCCGTCCCCTAATCCTAACCCGTACGCTAACACTAACCCACGCCCTCACACGCACGCTCCCCCTAAAGCGTTGCCGTACCCTCACCTGGACCCTAAACCGTCCCCGTCCCCTAACACTAACCCTAGCCCGAACCCTATCCCTGACCCTTCCCCGAAGCCTGACCCTCACCCGTCCCCTAATCCTAACCCGTACGCTAACACTAACCCGCGCCCTCACACGCACGCTCCCCCTAAAGCGTTGCCGTACCCTCACCTGGACCCTAAACCGTCCCCGTCCCCTAACCCTAACCCTAGCCCGAACCCTAACCCTAACCCTACCCCGAAGCCTGACCCTCACCCGTCCCCTAATCCTAACCCGTACGCTAACACTAACCCGCGCCCTCACACGCACGCTCCCCTTAAAGCGTTGCCGTACCCTCACCTGGACCCTAAACCGTCCCCGTCCCCTAACCCTAACCCTAGCCCGAACCCTAACCCTAACCCTTCCCCGAAGCCTGACCCTCACCCGTCCCCTAATCCTAACCCGTACGCTAACACTAACGCGCGCCCTCACATGCACGCTCCCCCTAAAGCATTGCCGTACCCTCACCTGGACCCTAAACCGTCCCCGTCCCCTAACCCTAACCCTAGCCCGAACCCTAACCCTAAGCCTTCCCCGAAGCCTGACCCTCACCCGTCCCCTAATCCTAACCCGTACGCTAACACTAACCCGCGCCCTCACACGCACGCTCCCCCTAAAGCGTTGCCGTACCCTCACCTGGACCCTAAACCGTCCCCGTCCCCTAACCCTAACCCTAGCCCGAACCCTAACCCTAACCCTTCCCCGAAGCCTGACCCTCACCCGTCCCCTAATCCTAACCCGTACGCTAACACTAACCCGCGCCCTCACACGCACGGTCCCCCTAAAGCGTTGCCGTACCCTCACCTAGACCCTAAACCGTCCCCGTCCCCTAACCCTAACCCTAGCCCCAACCCTAACCCTAACCCTTCCCCGAACCCTGACCCTCACCCGTCCCCTAATCCTAACCCGTACGCTAACACTAACCCGTGCCCTCACACGCACGCTCCCTCTAAAGCGTTGCCGTACCCTCACCTGGACCCTAAACCGTCCCCGTCCCCTAAACCTAACCCTAGCCCGAACCCTAACCCTAACCCTTCCCCGAAGCCTGACCCTCACCCGTCCCCTAATCCTAACCCGTACGCTAACACTAACCCACGCCCTCACACGCACGCTCCCCCTAAAGCGTTGCCGTACCCTCACCTGGACCCTAAACCGTCCCCGTCCCCTAACCCTAACCCTAGCCCGAACCCTAACCCTAACCCTTCCCCGAAGCCTGACCCTCACCCGTCCCCTAATCCTAACCCGTACGCTAACACTAACCCACGCCCTCACACGCACGCTCCCCCTAAAGCGTTGCCGTACCCTCACCTGGACCCTAACCCTTCCCCGTCCCCTAACCCTAACCCTAGCCCGAACCCTAACCCTAACCATTCCCCGAAGCCTGACCCTCACCCGTCCCCTAATCCTAACCCGTACGCTAACACTAACCCGCGCCCTCACACGCACGCTCGCCCTAAAGCGTTGCCGTACCCTCACCTGGACCCTAAACCGTCCCCGTCCCCTAACCCTAACCCTAGCCCGAACCCTAACCCTAACCCTTCCCCGAATCCTGACCCTCACCCGTCCCCTAATCCTAACCCGTATGCTAACACTAACCCACGCCCTCACACGCACGCTCGCCCTAAAGCGTTGCCGTACCCTCACCTGGACCCTAAACCGTCCCCGTCCCCTAACCCTAACCCTAGCCCGAACCCTAACCCTAACCCTTCCCCGAAGCCTGACCCTCACCCGTCCCCTAATCCTAACCCGTACGCTAACACTAACCCACGCCCTCACACGCACGCTCCCCCTAAAGCGTTGCCGTACCCTCACCTGGACCCTAAACCGTCCCCGTCCCCTAACACTAACCCTAGCCCGAACCCTAACCCTGACCCTTCCCCGAAGCCTGACCCTCACCCGTCCCCTAATCCTAACCCGTACGGTAACACTAACCCGCGCCCTCACACGCACGCTCCCCCTAAAGCGTTGCCGTACCCTCACCTGGACCCTAAACCGTCCCCGTCCCCTAACCCTAACCCTAGCCCGAACCCTAACCCTAACCCTACCCCGAAGCCTGACCCTCACCCGTCCCCTAATCCTAACCCGTACGCTAACACTAACCCGCGCCCTCACACGCACGCTCCCCTTAAAGCGTTGCCGTACCCTCACCTGGACCCTAAACCGTCCCCGTCCCCTAACCCTAACCCTAGCCCGAACCCTAACCCTAACCCTTCCCCGAAGCCTGACCCTCACCCGTCCCCTAATCCTAACCCGTACGCTAACACTAACGCGCGCCCTCACATGCACGCTCCCCCTAAAGCATTGCCGTACCCTCACCTGGACCCTAAACCGTCCCCGTCCCCTAACCCTAACCCTAGCCCGAACCCTAACCCTAAGCCTTCCCCGAAGCCTGACCCTCACCCGTCCCCTAATCCTAACCCGTACGCTAACACTAACCCGCGCCCTCACATGCACGCTCCCCCTAAATCGTTGCCGTACCCTCACCTGGACCCTAAACCGTCCCCGTCCCCTAACCCTAACCCTAGCCCGAACCCTAACCCTAACCCTTCCCCGAAGCCTGACCCTCACCCGTCCCCTAATCCTAACCCGTACGCTAACACTAACCCGCGCCCTCACACGCACGGTCCCCCTAAAGCGTTGCCGTACCCTCACCTAGACCCTAAACCGTCCCCGTCCCCTAACCCTAACCCTAGCCCCAACCCTAACCCTAACCCTTCCCCGAACCCTGACCCTCACCCGTCCCCTAATCCTAACCCGTACACTAACACTAACCCGTGCCCTCACACGCACGCTCCCTCTAAAGCGTTGCCGTACCCTCACCTGGACCCTAAACCGTCCCCGTCCCCTAAACCTAACCCTAGCCCGAACCCTAACCCTAACCCTTCCCCGAAGCCTGACCCTCACCCGTCCCCTAATCCTAACCCGTACGCTAACACTAACCCGTGCCCTCACACCCACGCTCCCCCTAAAGCGTTGCCATACCCTCACCTGGACCCTAAACCGTCCCCGTCCCCTAACCCTAACCCTAGCCCGAACCCTAACCCTAACCCTTCCCCAAAGCCTGACCCTCACCCGTCCCCTAATCCTAACCCGTACGCTAACACTAACCCGCGCCCTCACACGCACGCTCCCCCTAAAGCGTTGCCGTACCCTCCCCTGGACCCTAAACCGTCCCCGTCCCCTAACCCTAACCCTAGCCCGAACCCTAACCCTAACCCTTCCCCGAAGCCTGACCCTCACCCGTCCCCTAATCCTAACCCGTATGCTAACACTAACCCGCGCCCTCACACGCACGCTCCCCCTAAAGCGTTGCTGTATCCTCACCTGGACCCTAAACCGTCCCCGTCCCCTAACCCTAACCCTAGCCCGAACCCTAACCCTAACCCTTCCCCGAAGCCTGACCCTCACCCGTCCCCTAATCCTAACCCGTACGCTAACACTAACCCGCGCCCTCACACGCACGCTCCCCCTAAAGCGTTGCCGTACCCTCACCTGGACCCTAAACCGTCCCCGTCCCCTAACCCTAACCCTAGCCCGAACCCTAACCCTAACCCTTCCCCGAAGCCTGACCCTCACCCGTCCCCTAATCCTAACCCGTACGCTAACACTAACGCGCGCCTTCACACGCACGTTCCCCCTAAAGCGTTGCCGTACCCTCACCTGGACCCTAAACCGTCCCCGTCCCCTAACCCTAACCCTAGCCCGAACCCTAACCCTAACCCTTCCCTGAAGCCTGACCCTCACCCGTCCCCTAATCCTAACCCGTACGCTAACACTAACGCGCGCCCTCACACGCACGCTCACTCTAAAGCGTTGCCGTACCCTCACCTGGACCCTAAACCGTCCCCGTCCCCTAACCCTAACCCTAGCCCGAACCCTAACCCTAACCCTTCCCCGAAGCCTGACCCTCACCCGTCCCCTAATCCTAACCCGTACGCTAACACTAACCCGCGCCCTCACACGCACGGTCCCCCTAAAGCGTTGCCGTACCCTCACCTGGACCCTAAACCGTCCCCGTCCCCTAACCCTAACCCTAGCCCGAACCCTAACCCTAACCCTTCCCCGAAGCCTGACCCTCACCCGTCCCCTAATCCTAACCCGTACGCTAACACTAACCCGCGCCCTCACACGCACGGTCCCCCTAAAGCGTTGCCGTACCCTCACCTAGACCCTAAACCGTCCCCGTCCCCTAACCCTAACCCTAGCCCCAACCCTAACCCTAACCATTCCCCGAAGCCTGACCCTCACCCGTCCCCTAATCCTAACCCGTACGCTAACACTAACCCGCGCCCTCACATGCACGCTCCCCCTAAAGCGTTGCCGTACCCTCACCTGGACCCTAAACCGTCCCCGTCCCCTAACCCTAACCCTAGCCCGAACCCTAACCCTAACCCTTCCCCGAAGCCTGACCCTCACCCGTCCCCTAATCCTAACCCGTACGCTAACACTAACCCGCGCCCTCACACCCACGCTCCCCCTAAAGCGTTGCCATACCCTCACCTGGACCCTAAACCGTCCCCATCCCCTAACCCTAACCCTAGCCCGAACCCTAACCCTAACCCTTCCCCGAAGCCTGACCCTCACCCGTCCCCTAATCCTAACCCGTACGCTAACACTAACCCGCGCCCTCACACGCACGCTCCCCCTAAAGCGTTGCCGTACCCTCCCCTGGACCCTAAACCGTCCCCGTCCCCTAACCCTAACCCTAGCCCGAACCCTAACCCTAACCCTTCCCCGAAGCCTGACCCTCACCCGTCCCCTAATCCTAACCCGTACGCTAACACTAACCCACGCCCTCACACGCACGCTCCCCCTAAAGCGTTGCCGTACCCTCACCTGGACCCTAAACCGTCCCCGTCCCCTAACCCTAACCCTAGCCCGAACCCTAACCCTAACCCTTCCCCGAAGCCTGACCCTCACCCGTCCCCTAATCCTAACCCGTACGCTAACACTAACCCACGCCCTCACACGCACGCTCCCCCTAAAGCGTTGCCGTACCCTCACCTGGACCCTAACCCTTCCCCGTCCCCTAACCCTAACCCTAGCCCGAACCCTAACCCTAACCATTCCCCGAAGCCTGACCCTCACCCGTCCCCTAATCCTAACCCGTACGCTAACACTAACCCGCGCCCTCACACGCACGCTCGCCCTAAAGCGTTGCTGTACCCTCACCTGGACCCTAAACCGTCCCCGTCCCCTAACCCTAACCCTAGCCCGAACCCTAACCCTAACCCTTCCCCGAATCCTGACCCTCACCCGTCCCCTAATCCTAACCCGTATGCTAACACTAACCCACGCCCTCACACGCACGCTCGCCCTAAAGCGTTGCCGTACCCTCCCCTGGACCCTAAACCGTCCCCGTCCCCTAACCCTAACCCTAGCCCGAACCCTAACCCTAACCCTTCCCCGAAGCCTGACCCTCACCCGTCCCCTAATCCTAACCCGTACGCTAACACTAACCCACGCCCTCACACGCACGCTCCCCCTAAAGCGTTGCCGTACCCTCACCTGGACCCTAAACCGTCCCCGTCCCCTAACACTAACCCTAGCCCGAACCCTAACCCTGACCCTTCCCCGAAGCCTGACCCTCACCCGTCCCCTAATCCTAACCCGTACGGTAACACTAACCCGCGCCCTCACACGCACGCTCCCCCTAAAGCGTTGCCGTACCCTCACCTGGACCCTAAACCGTCCCCGTCCCCTAACCCTAACCCTAGCCCGAACCCTAACCCTAACCCTACCCCGAAGCCTGACCCTCACCCGTCCCCTAATCCTAACCCGTACGCTAACACTAACCCGCGCCCTCACACGCACGCTCCCCTTAAAGCGTTGCCGTACCCTCACCTGGACCCTAAACCGTCCCCGTCCCCTAACCCTAACCCTAGCCCGAACCCTAACCCTAACCCTTCCCCGAAGCCTGACCCTCACCCGTCCCCTAATCCTAACCCGTACGCTAACACTAACGCGCGCCCTCACATGCACGCTCCCCCTAAAGCATTGCCGTACCCTCACCTGGACCCTAAACCGTCCCCGTCCCCTAACCCTAACCCTAGCCCGAACCCTAACCCTAAGCCTTCCCCGAAGCCTGACCCTCACCCGTCCCCTAATCCTAACCCGTACGCTAACACTAACCCGCGCCCTCACACGCACGCTCCCCCTAAAGCGTTGCCGTACCCTCACCTGGACCCTAAACCGTCCCCGTCCCCTAACCCTAACCCTAGCCCGAACCCTAACCCTAACCCTTCCCCGAAGCCTGACCCTCACCCGTCCCCTAATCCTAACCCGTACGCTAACACTAACCCGCGCCCTCACACGCACGGTCCCCCTAAAGCGTTGCCGTACCCTCACCTAGACCCTAAACCGTCCCCGTCCCCTAACCCTAACCCTAGCCCCAACCCTAACCCTAACCCTTCCCCGAACCCTGACCCTCACCCGTCCCCTAATCCTAACCCGTACGCTAACACTAACCCGTGCCCTCACACGCACGCTCCCTCTAAAGCGTTGCCGTACCCTCACCTGGACCCTAAACCGTCCCCGTCCCCTAAACCTAACCCTAGCCCGAACCCTAACCCTAACCCTTCCCCGAAGCCTGACCCTCACCCGTCCCCTAATCCTAACCCGTACGCTAACACTAACCCGTGCCCTCACACCCACGCTCCCCCTAAAGCGTTGCCATACCCTCACCTGGACCCTAAACCGTCCCCGTCCCCTAACCCTAACCCTAGCCCGAACCCTAACCCTAACCCTTCCCCGAAGCCTGACCCTCACCCGTCCCCTAATCCTAACCCGTACGCTAACACTAACCCGCGCCCTCACACGCACGCTCCCCCTAAAGCGTTGCCGTACCCTCCCCTGGACCCTAAACCGTCCCCGTCCCCTAACCCTAACCCTAGCCCGAACCCTAACCCTAACCCTTCCCCGAAGCCTGACCCTCACCCGTCCCCTAATCCTAACCCGTACGCTAACACTAACCCACGCCCTCACACGCACGCTCCCCCTAAAGCGTTGCCGTACCCTCACCTGGACCCTAAACCGTCCCCGTCCCCTAACCCTAACCCTAGCCCGAACCCTAACCCTAACCCTTCCCCGAAGCCTGACCCTCACCCGTCCCCTAATCCTAACCCGTACGCTAACACTAACCCACGCCCTCACACGCACGCTCCCCCTAAAGCGTTGCCGTACCCTCACCTGGACCCTAACCCTTCCCCGTCCCCTAACCCTAACCCTAGCCCGAACCCTAACCCTAACCATTCCCCAAAGCCTGACCCTCACCCGTCCCCTAATCCTAACCCGTACGCTAACACTAACCCGCGCCCTCACACGCACGCTCGCCCTAAAGCGTTGCTGTACCCTCACCTGGACCCTAAACCGTCCCCGTCCCCTAACCCTAACCCTAGCCCGAACCCTAACCCTAACCCTTCCCCGAAGCCTGACCCTCACCCGTCCCCTAATCCTAACCCGTATGCTAACACTAACCCACGCCCTCACACGCACGCTCGCCCTAAAGCGTTGCCGTACCCTCACCTGGACCCTAAACCGTCCCTGTCCCCTAACCCTAACCCTAGCCCGAAACCTAACCCTAACCCTTCCCCGAAGCCTGACCCTCACCCGTCCCCTAATCCTAACCCGTACGCTAACACTAACCCACGCCCTCACACGCACGCTCCCCCTAAAGCGTTGCCGTACCCTCACCTGGACCCTAAACCGTCCCCGTCCCCTAACACTAACCCTAGCCCGAACCCTAACCCTAACCCTTCCCCGAAGCCTGACCCTCACCCGTCCCCTAATCCTAACCCGTACGGTAACACTAACCCGCGCCCTCACACGCACGCTCCCCCTAAAGCGTTGCCGTACCCTCACCTGGACCCTAAACCGTCCCCGTCCCCTAACCCTAACCCTAGCCCGAACCCTAACCCTAACCCTACCCCGAAGCCTGACCCTCACCCGTCCCCTAATCCTAACCCGTACGCTAACACTAACCCGCGCCCTCACACGCACGCTCCCCTTAAAGCGTTGCCGTACCCTCACCTGGACCCTAAACCGTCCCCGTCCCCTAACCCTAACCCTAGCCCGAACCCTAACCCTAAACCTTCCCCGAAGCCTGACCCTCACCCGTCCCCTAATCCTAATCCGTACGCTAACACTAACGCGCGACCTCACATGCACGCTCACCCTAAAGCGTTGCCGTACCCTCACCTGGACCCTAAACCGTCCCCGTCCCCTAACCCTAACCCTAGCCCGAACCCTAACCCTAACCCTTCCCCGAAGCCTGACCCTCACCCGTCCCCTAATCCTAAGCCGTACGCTAACACTAACCCGCGCCCTCACACGCACGGTCCCCCTAAAGCGTTGCCGTACCCACACCTAGACCCTAAACCGTCCCCGTCCCCTAACCCTAACCCTAGCCCCAACCCTAACCCTAACCCTTCCCCGAACCCTGACCCTCACCCGTCCCCTAATCCTAACCCGTACGCTAACACTAACCCGTGCCCTCACACGCACGCTCCCTCTAAAGCGTTGCCGTACCCTCACCTGGACCCTAAACCGTCCCCGTCCCCTAACCCTAACCCTAGCCCGAACCCTAACCCTAACCCTTCCCCGAAGCCTGACCCTCACCCGTCCCCTAATCCTAACCCGCACGCTAACACTAACCCGCGCCCTCACACGCACGCTCCCCCTAAAGCGTTGCCGTACCCTCACCTGGACCCTAAACCGTCCCCGTCCCCTAACCCTAACCCTAGCCCGAACCCTAACCCTAACCCTTCCCCGAAGCCTGACGCTCACCTATCCCCTAATCCTAACCCGTACGCTAACACTAACCCACGCTCTCACACGCACGCTCCCCCTAAAGCGTTGCCGTACCCTCACCTGGACCCTAAACCGTCCCCGTCCCCTAACCCTAACCCTAGCCCGAACACTAACCCTAAACCTTCCCCGAAGCCTGACCCTCACCCGTCCCCTAATCCTAACCCGTACGCTAAAACTAACCCGCGCCCTCACACGCACGCTCCCCCTAAAGCGTTGCCGTACCCTCACCTGGACCCTAAACCGTCCCCGTCCCCTAACCCTAACCCTAGCCCGAACCCTAACCCTAAATCTTCCCCGAAGCCTGACCCTCACCCGTCCCCTAATCCTAACCCGTACGCTAACACTAACCCGCGCCCTCACACGCACGCTCCCCCTAAAGCGTTGCCGTACCCTCACCTGGACCCTAAACCGTCCCCGTCCCCTAACCCTAACCCTAGCCCGAACCCTAACCCTAACCCTTCCCCGAAGCCTGACCCTCACCCGTCCCCTAATCCTAACCCGTACGCTAACACTAACCCGCGCCCTCACACGCACGCTCCCCCTAAAGCGTTGCCGTACCCTCACCTGGACCCTAAACCGTCCCCGTCCCCTAACCCTAACCCTAGCCCGAACCCTAACCCTAATCCTTCCCCGAAGCCTGACCCTCACCCGTCCCCTAATACTAACCCGTACGCTAATCCTAACGCGCGCCCTCACACGCACGCTCCCCCTAAAGCGTTGCCGTACCCTCACCTGGACCCTAAACCGTCCCCGTCCCCTAACCGTAACCCTAGCCCGAACCCTAACCCTAACCCTTCCCCGAAGCCTGACCCTCACCCGTCCCCTAATCCTAACCCGTACGCTAACACTAACCCGCGCCCTCACACGCACGCTCCCCCTAAAGCGTTGCCGTACCCTCACCTGGACCCTAAACCGTCCCCGTCCCCTAACCCTAACCCTAGCCCGAACCCTAACCCTAACACTTCCCCGAAGCCTGACACTCACCCGTCCCCTAATCCTAACCCGTACGCTAACACTAACCCGCGCCCTCACATGGACGCTCCCCCTAAAGTATTGCCGTACCCTCACCTGGACCCTAAACCGTCCCCGTCCCCTAACGCTAACCCTAGACCGGACCCTAACCCTAAACCTTCCCCGAAGCCTGACCCTCACCCGTCCCCTAATCCTAACCCGTACGCTAACACTAACCCGCGCCCTCACACGCACGCTCCCCCTAAAGCGTTGCCGTACCCTCACCTGGACCCTAAACCGTCCCGGTCCCCTAACCCTAATCCTAGCCCGAACCCTAACCCTAACCCTTCCCCGAAGCCTGACCCTCACCCGTCCCCTAATCCTAACCCGTACGCTAACACTAACCAGCACCCTCACTCGCACGCTCCCCCTAAAGCGTTGCCGTACCCTCACCTGCACCCTAAACCGTCCCCGTCCCCTAACCCTAACCCTAGCCCGAACCCTAACCCTAACCCTTCCCCGAAGCCTGACCCTCACCCGTCCCCTAATCCTAACCCGTACGCTAACACTAACCCGCGCCCTCACACGCACGCTCCCCCTAAACCGTTGCCGTACCCTCACCTGGACCCTAAACCATCCCTGTCCCCTAACCCTAACCCTAGCCCGAACCCTAACCCTAACCCTTCCCCGAAGCCTGACCCTCACCCGTCCCCTAATCCTAACCCGTACGCTAACACTAACCCGCGGCCTCACATGCACGCTCCCCCTAAAGCGTTGCCGTACCCTCACCTGGACCCTAAACCGTCCCCGTCCCCTAACCCTAAACCTAGCCCGAACCCTAACCCTAACTCTTCCCCGAAGGCTGACCCTCACCCGTCCCCTAATCCTAACCCGTACGCTAACACTAACCCGCGCCCTCACACGCACGCTCCCCATAAAGCATTGCCGTACCCTCACCTGGACCCTAAACCGTCCCCTAACCCTAACCCTAACCCTAGACCGAACCCTAACCCTAACCCTTCCCCGAAGCCTGACCCTCACCCGTCCCCTAATCCTAACCCGTACGCTAACACTAACCCACGCCCTCACACACACGCTCCCCCTAAAGCGTTGCCGTACCCTCACCTGGACCCTAAACCGTCCCCGTCCCCTAACCCTAACCCTAGCCCGAACCCTAACCCTAACCCTTCCCCGAAGCCTGACCCTCACCCGTCCCCTAATCCTAAGCCGTACGCTAACACTAACCCGCGCCCTCACACGCACGCTCCCCCTAAAGCGTTGCCGTACCCTCACCTGGACCCTAAACCGTCCCCGTCCCCTAACCCTAACCCTAGCCCGAACCCTAACCCTAAGCCTTCCCCGAAGCCTGACCCTCACCCGTCCCCTAATCCTAACCCGTACGCTAACACTAACCCGCGCCCTCACACGCACGCTCCCCCTAAAGCGTTGCCGTACCCTCACCTGGACCCTAAACCGTCCCCGTCCCCTAACCCTAACCCTAGCCCGAACCCTAACCCTAACCCTTCCCCGAAGCCTGACCCTCACCCGTCCCCTAATCCTAACCCGTACGCTAACACTAACCCACGCCCTGACACGCACGCTCCCCCTAAAGCGTTGCCGTACCCTCACCTGGACCCTAAACCGTCCCCGTCCCCTAACCCTAACCCTAGCCCGAACCCTAACCCTAACCCTTCCCCGAAGCCTGACCCTCACCCGTCCCCTAATCCTAACCCGTACGCTAACACTAAACCACGCCCTCACACGCACGCTCCCCCTAAAGCGTTGCCGTACCCTCACCTGGACCCTAAACCGTCCCCGTCCCCTAACCCTAACCCTAGCCCGAACCCTAACCCTAAAACTTCCCCGAAGCCTGACCCTCACCCGTCCCCTAATCCTAAGCCGTACGCTAACACTAACCCGCGCCCTCACACGCACGCTCCCCCTAAAGCGTTGCCGTACCCTCACCTGGACCCTAAACCGTCCCCGTCCCCTAACCCTAACCCTAGCCCGAACCCTAACCCTAAGCCTTCCCCGAAGCCTGACCCTCACCCGTCCCCTAATCCTAATCCGTACGCTAACACTAACCCGCGCCCTCACACGCACGCTCCCCCTAAAGCGTTGCCGTACCCTCACCTGGACCCTAAACCGTCCCCGTCCCCTAACCCTAACCCTAGCCCGAACCCTAACCCTAACCCTTCCCCGAAGCCTGACCCTCACCCGTCCCATAATCCTAACCCGTACGCTAACACTAACCCACGCCCTGACACGCACGCTCCCCCTAAAGCGTTGCCGTACCCTCACCTGGACCCTAAACCGTCCCCGTCCCCTAACCCTAACCCTAGCCCGAACCCTAACCCTAACCCTTCCCCGAAGCCTGACCCTCACCCGTCCCCTAATCCTAACCCGTACGCTAACACTAAACCACGCCCTCACACGCACGCTCCCCCTAAAGCGTTGCCGTACCCTCACCTGGACCCTAAACCGTCCCCGTCCCCTAACCCTAACCCTAGCCCGAACCCTAACCCTAAAACTTCCCCGAAGCCTGACCCTCACCCGTCCCCTAATCCTAACCCGTACGCTAACACTAACCCGCGCCCTCACACGCACGCTCCCCCTAAAGCGTTGCCGTACCCTCACCTGGACCCTAAACCGTCCCCGTCCCCTAACCCTAACCCTAGCCCGAACCCTAACCCTAACCCTTCCCCGAAGCCTGACCCTCACCCGTCCCCTAATCCTAACCCGTACGCTAACACTAACCCACGCCCTCACACGCACGCTCCCCCTAAAGCGTTGCCGTACCCTCACCTGGACCCTAACCCTTCCCCGTCCCCTAACCCTAACCCTAGCCCGAACCCTAACCCTAACCATTCCCCAAAGCCTGACCCTCACCCGTCCCCTAATCCTAACCCGTACGCTAACACTAACCCGCGCCCTCACACGCACGCTCGCCCTAAAGCGTTGCTGTACCCTCACCTGGACCCTAAACCGTCCCCGTCCCCTAACCCTAACCCTAGCCCGAACCCTAACCCTAACACTTCCCCGAAGCCTGACCCTCACCCGTCCCCTAATCCTAACCCGTATGCTAACACTAACCCACGCCCTCACACGCACGCTCGCCCTAAAGCGTTGCCGTACCCTCACCTGGACCCTAAACCGTCCCCGTCCCCTAACCCTAACCCTAGCCCGAAACCTAACCCTAACCATTCCCCGAAGCCTGACCCTCACCCGTCCCCTAATCCTAACCCGTACGCTAACACTAACCCACGCCCTCACACGCACGCTCCCCCTAAAGCGTTGCCGTACCCTCACCTGGACCCTAAACCGTCCCCGTCCCCTAACACTAACCCTAGCCCGAACCCTAACCCTAACCCTTCCCCGAAGCCTGACCCTCACCCGTCCCCTAATCCTAACCCGTACGGTAACACTAACCCGCGCCCTCACACGCACGCTCCCCCTAAAGCGTTGCCGTACCCTCACCTGGACCCTAAACCGTCCCCGTCCCCTAACCCTAACCCTAGCCCGAACCCTAACCCTAACCCTACCCCGAAGCCTGACCCTCACCCGTCCCCTAATCCTAACCCGTACGCTAACACTAACCCGCGCCCTCACACGCACGCTCCCCCTAAAGCGTTGCCGTACCCTCACCTGGACCCTAAACCGTCCCCGTCCCCTAACCCTAACCCTAGCCCGAACCCTAACCCTAACCCTTCCCCGAAGCCTGACGCTCACCTATCCCCTAATCCTAACCCGTACGCTAACACTAACCCACGCTCTCACACGCACGCTCCCCCTAAAGCGTTGCCGTACCCTCACCTGGACCCTAAACCGTCCCCGTCCCCTAACCCTAACCCTAGCCCGAACACTAACCCTAAACCTTCCCCGAAGCCTGACCCTCACCCGTCCCCTAATCCTAACCCGTACGCTAAAACTAACCCGCGCCCTCACACGCACGCTCCCCCTAAAGCGTTGCCGTACCCTCACCTGGACCCTAAACCGTCCCCGTCCCCTAACCCTAACCCTAGCCCGAACCCTAACCCTAAATCTTCCCCGAAGCCTGACCCTCACCCGTCCCCTAATCCTAACCCGTACGCTAACACTAACCCGCGCCCTCACACGCACGCTCCCCCTAAAGCGTTGCCGTACCCTCACCTGGACCCTAAACCGTCCCCGTCCCCTAACCCTAACCCTAGCCCGAACCCTAACCCTAACCCTTCCCCGAAGCCTGACCCTCACCCGTCCCCTAATCCTAACCCGTACGCTAACACTAACCCGCGCCCTCACACGCACGCTCCCCCTAAAGCGTTGCCGTACCCTCACCTGGACCCTAAACCGTCCCCGTCCCCTAACCCTAACCCTAGCCCGAACCCTAACCCTAATCCTTCCCCGAAGCCTGACCCTCACCCGTCCCCTAATACTAACCCGTACGCTAACCCTAACGCGCGCCCTCACACGCACGCTCCCCCTAAAGCGTTGCCGTACCCTCACCTGGACCCTAAACCGTCCCCGTCCCCTAACCGTAACCCTAGCCCGAACCCTAACCCTAACCCTTCCCCGAAGCCTGACCCTCACCCGTCCCCTAATCCTAACCCGTACGCTAACACTAACCCGCGCCCTCACACGCACGCTCCCCCTAAAGCGTTGCCGTACCCTCACCTGGACCCTAAACCGTCCCCGTCCCCTAACCCTAACCCTAGCCCGAACCCTAACCCTAACACTTCCCCGAAACCTGACACTCACCCGTCCCCTAATCCTAACCCGTACGCTAACACTAACCCGCGCCCTCACATGGACGCTCCCCCTAAAGTATTGCCGTACCCTCACCTGGACCCTAAACCGTCCCCGTCCCCTAACGCTAACCCTAGACCGGACCCTAACCCTAAACCTTCCCCGAAGCCTGACCCTCACCCGTCCCATAATCCTAACCCGTACGCTAACACTAAACCGCGCCCTCACACGCACGCTCCCCCTAAAGCGTTGCCGTACTCTCACCTGGACCCTAAACCGTCCCCGTCCCCTAACGCTAACCCTAGCCCGAACACTAACCCTAACCCTTCCCCGAAGCCTGACCCTCACCCGTCCCCTAATCCTAACCCGTACGCTAACACTAACCCGCGCCCTCACACGCACGCTCCCCCTAAAGCGTTGCTGTACCCTCACCTGGACCCTAAACCGTCCCCGTCCCGTAACCCTAACCCTAGCCCGAACCCTAACCCTAACCCTTCCCCGAAGCCTGACCCTAACACGTCCCCTAATCCTAACCCGCACTCTAACACTAACCCGCGCCCTCACACGCACGCTCCCACTAAAGCGTTGCCGTACCCTCACCTGGACCCTAAACCGTCCCCGTCCCCTAACCCTAACCCTAGACCGAACCCTAACCCTAACCCTTCCCCGAAGCCTGACCCTCACCCGTCCCCTAATCCTAACCCGTACGCTAACACTAACCCGCGCCCTCACACGCACGCTCCCCCTAAAGCGTTGCCGTACCCTCACCTGGACCCTAAACCGTCCCGGTCCCCTAACCCTAATCCTAGCCCGAACCCTAACCCTAACCCTTCCCCGAAGCCTGACCCTCACCCGTCCCCTAATCCTAACCCGTACGCTAACACTAACCAGCACCCTCACTCGCACGCTCCCCCTAAAGCGTTGCCGTACCCTCACCTGCACCCTAAACCGTCCCCGTCCCCTAACCCTAACCCTAGCCCGAACCCTAACCCTAACCCTTCCCCGAAGCCTGACCCTCACCCGTCCCCTAATCCTAACCCGTACGCTAACACTAACCCGCGCCCTCACACGCACGCTCCCCCTAAACCGTTGCCGTACCCTCACCTGGACCCTAAACCATCCCTGTCCCCTAACCCTAACCCTAGCCCGAACCCTAACCCTAACCCTTCCCCGAAGCCTGACCCTCACCCGTCCCCTAATCCTAACCCGTACGCTAACACTAACCCGCGGCCTCACATGCACGCTCCCCCTAAAGCGTTGCCGTACCCTCACCTGGACCCTAAACCGTCCCCGTCCCCTAACCCTAAACCTAGCCCGAACCCTAACCCTAACTCTTCCCCGAAGGCTGACCCTCACCCGTCCCCTAATCCTAACCCGTACGCTAACACTAACCCGCGCCCTCACACGCACGCTCCCCATAAAGCATTGCCGTACCCTCACCTGGACCCTAAACCGTCCCCTAACCCTAACCCTAACCCTAGACCGAACCCTAACCCTAACCCTTCCCCGAAGCCTGACCCTCACCCGTCCCCTAATCCTAACCCGTACGCTAACACTAACCCACGCCCTCACACACACGCTCCCCCTAAAGCGTTGCCGTACCCTCACCTGGACCCTAAACCGTCCCCGTCCCCTAACCCTAACCCTAGCCCGAACCCTAACCCTAACCCTTCCCCGAAGCCTGACCCTCACCCGTCCCCTAATCCTAAGCCGTACGCTAACACTAACCCGCGCCCTCACACGCACGCTCCCCCTAAAGCGTTGCCGTACCCTCACCTGGACCCTAAACCGTCCCCGTCCCCTAACCCTAACCCTAGCCCGAACCCTAACCCTAAGCCTTCCCCGAAGCCTGACCCTCACCCGTCCCCTAATCCTAATCCGTACGCTAACACTAACCCGCGCCCTCACACGCACGCTCCCCCTAAAGCGTTGCCGTACCCTCACCTGGACCCTAAACCGTCCCCGTCCCCTAACCCTAACCCTAGCCCGAACCCTAACCCTAACCCTTCCCCGAAGCCTGACCCTCACCCGTCCCCTAATCCTAACCCGTACGCTAACACTAACCCACGCCCTGACACGCACGCTCCCCCTAAAGCGTTGCCGTACCCTCACCTGGACCCTAAACCGTCCCCGTCCCCTAACCCTAACCCTAGCCCGAACCCTAACCCTAACCCTTCCCCGAAGCCTGACCCTCACCCGTCCCCTAATCCTAACCCGTACGCTAACACTAAACCACGCCCTCACACGCACGCTCCCCCTAAAGCGTTGCCGTACCCTCACCTGGACCCTAAACCGTCCCCGTCCCCTAACCCTAACCCTAGCCCGAACCCTAACCCTAAAACTTCCCCGAAGCCTGACCCTCACCCGTCCCCTAATCCTAACCCGTACGCTAACACTAACCCGCGCCCTCACACGCACGCTCCCCCTAAAGCGTTGCCGTACCCTCACCTGGACCCTAAACCGTCCCCGTCCCCTAACCCTAACCCTAGCCCGAACCCTAACCCTAACCCTTCCCCGAAGCCTGACCCTCACCCGTCCCCTAATCCTAACCCGTACGCTAACACTAACCCGCGCCCTCACACGCACGCTCCCCCTAAAGCGTTGCCGTACCCTCACCTGGACCCTAAACCGTCCCCTAACCCTAACCCTAACCCTAGCCCGAACCCTAACCCTAACCCTTCCCCGAAGCCTGACCCTCACCCGTCCCCTAATCCTAACCCGTACGCTAACACTAACCCGCGCCCTCACACGCACGCTCCCCCTAAAGCGTTGCCGTACCCTCACCTGGACCCTAAACCGTCCCCGTCCCCTAACCCTAACCCTAGCCCGAACCCTAACCCTAACCCTTCCCCGAAGCCTGACCCTCACCCGTCCCCTAATCCTAACCCGTACGCTAACACTAACCCACGCCCTCACACGCACGCTCCCCCTAAAGCGTTGCCGTACCCTCACCTGGACACTAAACAGTCCCCGTCCCCTAACCCTAACCCTAGCCCGAACCCTAACCCTAACACTTCCCCGAAGCCTGACACTCACCCGTCCCCTAATCCTAACCCGTACGCTAACACTAACCCGCGCCCTCACATGGACGCTCCCCCTAAAGTATTGCCGTACCCTCACCTGGACCCTAAACCGTCCCCGTCCCCTAACGCTAACCCTAGACCGGACCCTAACCCTAAACCTTCCCCGAAGCCTGACCCTCACCCGTCCCCTAATCCTAACCCGTACGCTAACACTAAACCGCGCCCTCACACGCACGCTCCCCCTAAAGCGTTGCCGTACCCTCACCTGGACCCTAAACCGTCCCCGTCCCCTAACGCTAACCCTAGCCCGAACACTAACCCTAACCCTTCCCCGAAGCCTGACCCTCACCCGTCCCCTAATCCTAACCCGTACGCTAACACTAACCCGCGCCCTCACACGCACGCTCCCCCTAAAGCGTTGCTGTACCCTCACCTGGACCCTAAACCGTCCCCGTCCCGTAACCCTAACCCTAGCCCTAACCCTAACCCTAACCCTTCCCCGAAGCCTGACCCTAACACGTCCCCTAATCCTAACCCGCACTCTAACACTAACCCGCGCCCTCACACGCACGCTCCCACTAAAGCGTTGCCGTACCCTCACCTGGACCCTAAACCGTCCCCGTCCCCTAACCCTAACCCTAGACCAAACCCTAACCCTAACCCTTCCCCGAAGCCTGACCCTCACCCGTCCCCTAATCCTAACCCGTACGCTAACACTAACCCACGCTCTCACACGCACGCTCCCCCTAAAGCGTTGCCGTACCCTCACCTGGACCCTAAACCGTCCCCGTCCCCTAACCCTAACCCTAGCCCGAACCCTAACCCTAACCCTTCCCCGAAGCCTGACCCTCACCCGTCCCCTAATCCTAACCCGTACGCTAACACTAACCTGCGCCCTCACACGCACGCTCCCCCTAAAGCGTTGCCGTACCCTCACCTGGACCCTAAACCGTCCCGGTCCCCTAACCCTAATCCTAGCCCGAACCCTAACCCTAACCCTTCCCCGAAGCCTGACCCTCACCCGTCCCCTAATCCTAACCCGTACGCTAACACTAACCCGCACCCTCACTCGCACGCTCCCCCTAAAGCGTTGCCGTACCCTCACCTGGACCCTAAACCGTCCCCGTCCCCTAACCCTAACCCTAGCCCGAACCCTAACCCTAACCCTTCCCCGAAGCCTGACCCTCACCCGTCCCCTAATCCTAACCCGTACGCTAACACTAACCCGCGCCCTCACACGCACGCTCCCCCTAAACCGTTGCCGTACCCTCACCTGGACCCTAAACCATCCCTGTCCCCTAACCCTAACCCTAGCCCGAACCCTAACCCTAACCCTTCCCCGAAGCCTGACCCTCACCCGTCCCCTAATCCTAACCCGTACTCTAACACTAACCCGCGGCCTCACATGCACGCTCCCCCTAAAGCGTTGCGGTACCCTCACCTGGACCCTAAACCGTCCCTGTCCCCTAACCCTAACCCTAGCCCGAACCCTAACCCTAACTCTTCCCCGAAGGCTGAACCTCACCCGTCCCCTAATCCTAACCCGTACGCTAACACTAACCCGCGCCCTCACACGCACGCTCCCCATAAAGCATTGCCGTACCCTCACCTGGACCCTAAACCGTCCCCTAACCCTAACCCTAACCCTAGACCGAACCCTAACCCTAACCCTTCCCCGAAGCCTGACCCTCACCCGTCCCCTAATCCTAACCCGTACGCTAACACTAACCCACGCCCTCACACGCACGCTCCCCCTAAAGCGTTGCCGTACCCTCACCTGGACCCTAAACCGTCCCCGTCCCCTAACCCTAACCCTAGCCCGAACCCTAACCCTAACCCTTCCCCGAAGCCTGACCCTCACCCGTCCCCTAATCCTAAGCCGTACGCTAACACTAACCCGCGCCCTCACACGCACGCTCCCCCTAAAGCGTTGCCGTACCCTCACCTGGACCCTAAACCGTCCCCGTCCCCTAACCCTAACCCTAGCCCGAACCCTAACCCTAACCCTTCCCCGAAGCCTGACCCTCACCCGTCCCCTAATCCTAATCCGTACGCTAACACTAACCCGCGCCCTCACGCGCACGCTCCCCCTAAAGCGTTGCCGTACCCTCACCTGGACCCTAAACCGTCCCCGTCCCCTAACCCTAACCCTAGCCCGAACCCTAACCCTAACCCTTCCCCGAAGCCTGACCCTCACCCGTCCCCTAATCCTAACCCGTACGCTAACACTAACCCACGCTCTCACACGCACGCTCCCCCTAAAGCGTTGCCGTACCCTCACCTGGACCCTAAACCGTCCCCGTCCCCTAAACCTAACCCTAGCCCGAACCCTAACCCTAACCCTTCCCCGAAGCCTGACCCTCACCAGTCCCCTAATCCTTACACGTACGCTAACACTAACCCGCGCCCTCACACGCATGCTCCCCCTAAACCGTTGCCGTACCCTCACCTGGACCCTAAACCGTCCCCGTCCCCTAACCCTAACCCTAGCCCGAACCCTAACCCTAACCCTTCCCCGAAGCCTGACTCTCACCCGTCCCCTAATCCTAACCCGTACGCTAACACTAACCCGCGCCCTCACACGCACGCTCGCCCTAAAGCGTTGCCGTACCCTCACCTGGACCCTAAACCGTCCCCGTCCCCTAACCCTAACCCTAGCCCGAACCCTAACCGTAACCCTTCCCTGAAGCCTGACCCTCACCCGTCCCCTAATCCTAACCCGTACGCTAACACTAAACCACGCCCTCACACGCACGCTCCCCCTAAAGCGTTGCCGTACCCTCACCTGGACCCTAAACCGTCCCCGTCCCCTAACCCTAACCCTAGCCCGAACCCTAACCCTAACCCTTCCCCAAAGCCTGACCCTCACCCGTCCCCTAATCCTAAATCGTACGCTAACACTAACCCGCGCCCTCACACGCACGCTCCCCCTAAAGCGTTGCCGTACCCTCATCTGGACCCTAAACCGTCCCCGTCCCCTAACCCTAACCCTAGCCCGAACCCTAACCCTAACCCTTCCCCGAAGCCTGACCCTCACCCGTCCCCTAATCCTAACCCGTACGCTAACACTAACCCGCGCCCTCACCCGCACGCTCCCCCTAAAGCGTTGCCGTACCCTCACATGGACCCTAAACCGTCCCCGTCCCCTAACCCTAACCCTAGCCCGAACCCTAACCCTAACCCTTCCCCGAAGCCTGACGCTCACCCGTCCCCTAATCCTAACCCGTACGCTAACACTAACCCGCACCCTCACACGCACGCTCCCCCTAAAGCGTTGCCGTACCCTCACCTGGACCCTAAACCGTCCCCGTCCCCTAACCGTAACCCTAGCCCGAACCCTAACCCTAACCCTTCCCCGAAGCCTGACGCTCACCTATGCCCTAATCCTAAGCCGTACGCTAACACTAACCCACGCCCTCACACGCACGCTCCCCCTAAAGCGTTGCCGTACCCTCACCTGGACCCTAAACCGTCCCCGTCCCCTAACCCTAACCCTAGCCCGAACCCTAACCCTAATCCTTCTTCGAAGCCTGACCCTCACCCGTCCCCTAATCCTAACCCGTACGCTAACACTAACCCGCACCCTCACACGCACGCTCACCCTACAGCGTTGCCATACCCTCACCTGGACCCTAAACCGTCCCCGTCCCCTAACCCTAACCCTAGCCCGAACCCTAAACCTAACCCTTCCCCGAAGCCTGACCCTCACCCGTCCCCTAATCCTAACCCGTACGCTAACACTAACCTGCGCCCTCACACGCAGGCTCCCCCTAAAGCGTTGCCGTACCCTCACCTGGACCCTAAACCGTCCCCGTCCCCTAACCCTAACCCTAGCCCGATCCCTAACCCTAACCCTTCCGCGAAGCCTGACCCTCACCCGTCCCCTAATCCTAACCCGTACGCTAACACTAACCCGCGACCTCACACGCACGCTCCCCCTAAAGCGTTGCCGTACCCTCACCTGGACCCTAAACCGTCCCCGTCCCCTAACCCTAACCCTAGCCCGAACCCTAACCCTAACCCTTCCGCGAAGCCTGACCCTCACCCGTCCCCTAATCCTAACCCGTACGCTAACACTAACCCGCGACCTCACACGCACGCTCCCCCTAAAGCGTTGCCGTACCCTCACCTGGACCCTAAACCGTCCCCGTCCCCTAACCCTAACCCTAGCCCGAACCCTAACCCTAACCCTTCCCCGAAGCCTGACCCTCACCCGTCCCCTAATCCTAACCCGTACGCTAACACTAACCCGCGCCCTCACACGCACGTTCCCCCTAAAGCGTTGCCGTACCCTCACCTGGACCCTAAACCGTCCCCGTCCCCTAACCCTAACCCTAGCCCGAACCCTAACCCTAACCCTTCCCCGAAGCCTGACCCTCACCCGTCCCATAATCCTAACCCGTACGCTAACACTAACCCACGCCCTCACATGCACGGTCCCCCTAAAGCGTTGCCGTACCCTCACCTGGACCCTAAACCGTCCCCGTCCCCTAACCCTAACCCTAGCCCCAACCCTAACCCTAACCCTTCCCCGAAGCCTGACCCTCACCCGTCCCCTAATCCTAACCCGTACGCTAACACTAACCCGCGCCCTCACACGCACGCTCCCCCTAAAGCGTTGCCGTACCCTCACCTGGACCCTAAACCGTCCCCGTCCCCTAACCCTAACCCTAGCACCAACCCTAACCCTAACCCTTCCCCGAAGCCTGACCCTCACCCGTCCCCGAATCCTAACCCGCACGCTAACACTAACCCGCGCCCTCACACGCACGCTCCCTCTAAAGCGTTGCCGTACCCTCACCTGGACCCTAAACCGTCCCCGTCCCCTAACTCTAACCCTAGCCCGAACCCTAATCCTAACCCTTCCCCGAAGCCTGACGCTCACCTATCCCCTAATCCTAACCCGTACTCTAACACTAACCCACGGCCTCACACGCACGCTCCCCCTAAAGCGTTGCCGTACCCTCACCTGGACCCTAAACCGTCCCCGTCCCCTAACCCTAACCCTAGCCCGAACCCTAACCCTAACCCTTCCCCAAAGCCTGACCCTCACCCGTCCCCTAATCCTAACCCGCACGCTAACACTAACCCGCGCCCTCACACGCACGCTCCCCCTAAAGCGTTGCCGTACCCTCACCTGGACCCTAAACCGTCCCCGTCCCCTAACCCTAACCCTAGCCCGAACCCTGACCCTAACCCTTCCCCGAAGCCTGACCCTCACCCGTCCCCTAATCCTAACCCGTACGCTAACACTAACCCGCGCCCTCACCCGCACGCTCCCCCGAAAGCGTTGCCGTACCCTCACCTGGACCCTAAACCGTCCCCGTCCCCTAACCCTAATCCTAGCCCGAATCCTAACCCTAATCCTTCCCCGAAGCCTGACCCTCACCCGTCCCCTAATCCTAACCCGTACGCTAACACTAACCCGCGCCCTCACACGCACGCTCCCCCTAAAGCGTTGCCGTACCCTCACATGGACCCTAAACCGTCCCCGTCCCCTAACCCTAACCCTAGCCCGAACCCTAACCCTAACCCTTCCCCGAAGCCTGACGCTCACCCGTCCCCTAATCCTAACCCGTACGCTAACACTAACCCGCACCCTCACACGCACGCTCCCCCTAAAGCGTTGCCGTACCCTCACCTGGACCCTAAACCGTCCCCGTCCCCTAACCGTAACCCTAGCCCGAACCCTAACCCTAACCCTTCCCCGAAGCCTGACGCTCACCTATGCCCTAATCCTAAGCCGTACGCTAACACTAACCCACGCCCTCACACGCACGCTCCCCCTAAAGCGTTGCCGTACCCTCACCTGGACCCTAAACCGTCCCCGTCCCCTAACCCTAACCCTAGCCCGAACCCTAACCCTAATCCTTCTTCGAAGCCTGACCCTCACCCGTCCCCTAATCCTAACCCGTACGCTAACACTAACCCGCACCCTCACACGCACGCTCACCCTACAGCGTTGCCATACCCTCACCTGGACCCTAAACCGTCCCCGTCCCCTAACCCTAACCCTAGCCCGAACCCTAAACCTAACCCTTCCCCGAAGCCTGACCCTCACCCGTCCCCTAATCCTAACCCGTACGCTAACACTAACCTGCGCCCTCACACGCACGCTCCCCCTAAAGCGTTGCCGTACCCTCACCTGGACCCTAAACCGTCCCCGTCCCCTAACCCTAACCCTAGCCCGATCCCTAACCCTAACCCTTCTGCGAAGCCTGACCCTCACCCGTCCCCTAATCCTAACCCGTACGCTAACACTAACCCGCGCCCTCATACGCACGCTCCCCCTAAAGCGTTGCCGTACCCTCACCTGGACCCTAAACCGTCCCCGTCCCCTAACCCTAACCCTAGCACCAACCCTAACCCTAACCCTTCCCCGAAGCCTGACCCTCACCCGTCCCCGAATCCTAACCCGTACGCTAACACTAACCCGCGCCCTCACACGCACGCTCCCCCTAAAGCGTTGCCGTACCCTCACCTGGACCCTAAACCGTCCCCGTCCCCTAACCCTAACCCTAGCCCGAACCCTAATCCTAACCCTTCCCCGAAGCCTGACGCTCACCTATCCCCTAATCCTAACCCGTACTCTAACACTAACCCACGCCCTCACACGCACGCTCCCCCTAAAGCGTTGCCGTACCCTCACCTGGACCCTAAACCGTCCCCGTCCCCTAACCCTAACCCTTGCCCGAACCCTAACCCTAATCCTTCCCCGAAGCCTGACCCTCACCCGTCCCCTAATCCTAACCCGTACGCTAACACTAAACCGCACCCTCACACGCACGCTCACCCTACAGCGTTGCCATACCCTCACCTGGACCCTAAACCGTCCCCGTCCCCTAACCCTAACCCTAGCCCGAACCCTAACCCTAACCCTTCCCCGAAGCCTGACCCTCACCCGTCCCCTAATCCTAACCCGTACGCTAACTCTAACCTGCGCCCTCACACGCACGCTCCCCCTAAATCGTTGCCGTACCCTCACCTGGACCCTAAACCGTCCCCGTCCCCTAACCCTAACCCTAGCCCGATCCCTAACCCTAACCCTTCCCTGAAGCCTGACCCTCACCCGTCCCCTAATCCTAACCCGTACGCTAACACTAACCCGCGCCCTCACACGCACGCTCCCCCTAAAGCGTTGCCGTACCCTCACCTGGACCCTAAACCGTCCCCGTCCCCTAACCCTAACCCTAGCCCGAACCCTAACCCTAAACCTTCCCCGAAGCCTGAGCCTCACCCGTCCCCGAATCCTAACCCGCACGCTAACACTAACCCGCGCCCTCACACGCACGCTCCCTCTAAAGCGTTGCCGTACCCTCACCTGGACCCTAAACCGTCCCCGTCCCCTAACTCTAACCCTAGCCCGAACCCTAATCCTAACCCTTCCCCGAAGCCTGACGCTCACCTATCCCCTAATCCTAACCCGTACTCTAACACTAACCCACGGCCTCACACGCACGCTCCCCCTAAAGCGTTGCCGTACCCTCACCTGGACCCTAAACCGTCCCCGTCCCCTAACCCTAACCCTAGCCCGAACCCTAACCCTAACCCTTCCCCAAAGCCTGACCCTCACCCGTCCCCTAATCCTAACCCGCACGCTAACACTAACCCGCGCCCTCACACGCACGCTCCCCCTAAAGCGTTGCCGTACCCTCACCTGGACCCTAAACCGTCCCCGTCCCCTAACCCTAACCCTAGCCCGAACCCTGACCCTAACCCTTCCCCGAAGCCTGACCCTCACCCGTCCCCTAATCCTAACCCGTACGCTAACACTAACCCGCGCCCTCACCCGCACGCTCCCCCGAAAGCGTTGCCGTACCCTCACCTGGACCCTAAACCGTCCCCGTCCCCTAACCCTAATCCTAGCCCGAATCCTAACCCTAATCCTTCCCCGAAGCCTGACCCTCACCCGTCCCCTAATCCTAACCCGTACGCTAACACTAACCCGCGCCCTCACACGCACGCTCCCCCTAAAGCGTTGCCGTACCCTCACATGGACCCTAAACCGTCCCCGTCCCCTAACCCTAACCCTAGCCCGAACCCTAACCCTAACCCTTCCCCGAAGCCTGACGCTCACCCGTCCCCTAATCCTAACCCGTACGCTAACACTAACCCGCACCCTCACACGCACGCTCCCCCTAAAGCGTTGCCGTACCCTCACCTGGACCCTAAACCGTCCCCGTCCCCTAACCGTAACCCTAGCCCGAACCCTAACCCTAACCCTTCCCCGAAGCCTGACGCTCACCTATGCCCTAATCCTAAGCCGTACGCTAACACTAACCCACGCCCTCACACGCACGCTCCCCCTAAAGCGTTGCCGTACCCTCACCTGGACCCTAAACCGTCCCCGTCCCCTAACCCTAACCCTAGCCCGAACCCTAACCCTAATCCTTCTTCGAAGCCTGACCCTCACCCGTCCCCTAATCCTAACCCGTACGCTAACACTAACCCGCACCCTCACACGCACGCTCACCCTACAGCGTTGCCATACCCTCACCTGGACCCTAAACCGTCCCCGTCCCCTAACCCTAACCCTAGCCCGAACCCTAAACCTAACCCTTCCCCGAAGCCTGACCCTCACCCGTCCCCTAATCCTAACCCGTACGCTAACACTAACCTGCGCCCTCACACGCACGCTCCCCCTAAAGCGTTGCCGTACCCTCACCTGGACCCTAAACCGTCCCCGTCCCCTAACCCTAACCCTAGCCCGATCCCTAACCCTAACCCTTCTGCGAAGCCTGACCCTCACCCGTCCCCTAATCCTAACCCGTACGCTAACACTAACCCGCGCCCTCATACGCACGCTCCCCCTAAAGCGTTGCCGTACCCTCACCTGGACCCTAAACCGTCCCCGTCCCCTAACCCTAACCCTAGCACCAACCCTAACCCTAACCCTTCCCCGAAGCCTGACCCTCACCCGTCCCCGAATCCTAACCCGCACGCTAACACTAACCTGCGCCCTCACACGCACGCTCCCCCTAAAGCGTTGCCGTACCCTCACCTGGACCCTAAACCGTCCCCGTCCCCTAACCCTAACCCTAGCCCGAACCCTAATCCTAACCCTTCCCCGAAGCCTGACGCTCACCTATCCCCTAATCCTAACCCGTACTCTAACACTAAACCACGCCCTCACACGCACGCTCCCCCTAAAGCGTTGCCGTACCCTCACCTGGACCCTAAACCGTCCCCGTCCCCTAACCCTAACCCTTGCCCGAACCCTAACCCTAATCCTTCCCCGAAGCCTGACCCTCACCCGTCCCCTAATCCTAACCCGTACGCTAACACTAAACCGCACCCTCACACGCACGCTCACCCTACAGCGTTGCCATACCCTCACCTGGACCCTAAACCGTCCCCGTCCCCTAACCCTAACCCTAGCCCGAACCCTAACCCTAACCCTTCCCCGAAGCCTGACCCTCACCCGTCCCCTAATCCTAACCCGTACGCTAACTCTAACCTGCGCCCTCACACGCACGCTCCCCCTAAATCGTTGCCGTACCCTCACCTGGACCCTAAACCGTCCCCGTCCCCTAACCCTAACCCTAGCCCGATCCCTAACCCTAACCCTTCCCTGAAGCCTGACCCTCACCCGTCCCCTAATCCTAACCCGTACGCTAACACTAACCCGCGCCCTCACACGCACGCTCCCCCTAAAGCGTTGCCGTACCCTCACCTGGACCCTAAACCGTCCCCGTCCCCTAACCCTAACCCTAGCCCGAACCCTAACCCTAAACCTTCCCCGAAGCCTGAGCCTCACCCGTCCCCTAATCCTAACCCGTACGCTAACACTAACCCGCGCCCTCACACGCACGCTACCCCTAAAGCGTTGCCGTACCCTCACATGGACCCTAAACCGTCCCCGTCCCCTAACCCTAACCCTAGCCCGAACCCTAACCCTAACCCTTCCCCGAAGCCTGACCCTCACCCGTCCCCTAATCCTAACCCGTACGCTAACACTAACCCGCCCCCTCACTGGCACGCTCCGCCTAAAGCGCTGCCGTAACCTCAGCTGGACCCTAAACCGTCCCCGTCACCTAACCCTAACCCTAGCCCGAACCCTAACCCTAACCCTTCCCCGAAGCCTGACCCTCACCCGTCCCCTAATCCTAACCCGTACGCTAACACTAACCCGCGCCCTCACACGCACGCTCCCCCTAAACCGTTGCCGTACCCTCACCTGGACCCTAAACCATCCCTGTCCACTAACCCTAACCCTAGCCCGACCCTAACCCTAACCCTTCCCCGAAGCCTGACCCTCACCCGTCCCCTAATCCTAACCCGTACGCTAACACTAACCCCCGCCCTCACACGCACGCTCCCCCGAAAGCGTTGCCGTACCCTCACCTGGACCCTAAACCGTCCCCGTCCCCTAACCCTAACCCTAGCCCGAACCCTAACCCTAACCCTTCCCCAAAGCCTGACCCTCACCCGTCCCCTAATTCTAAACCGTACGCTAACACTAACCCGCGCCCTCACACGCACGCTCACCCTAAAGCGTTGCCGTACCCTCACCTGGACCCTAAACCGTCCCCGTCCCCTAACCCTAACCCTAGCCCGAACCCTAACCCTAACCCTTCCCCGAAGCCTGACCCTCACCCGTCCCCTAATCCTAACCCGTACGCTAACACTAACCCGCGCCCTCACACGCACGCTCCCCCTAAAGCGTTGCCGTACCCTCACCTGGACCCTAAACCGTCCCCGTCCCTTAACCCTAACCCTAGCCCGAACCCTAACCCTAACCCTTCCCCAAAGCCTGACCCTCACCCGTCCCCTAATCCTAACCCGTACGGTAACACTAACCCACACCCTCACACGCACGCTCCCCCTAAAGCGTTGCCGTACCCTCACCTGGACCCTAAACCGTCCCCGTCCCCTAACCCTAACCCTAGCCCGAACCCTAACCCTAACCCTTCCCCGAAGCCTGACCCTCACCCGTCCCCTAATCCTAACCCGTACGCTAACACTAACCCACGCCCTCACACGCACGCTCCCCCTAAAGCGTTGCCGTACCCTCACCTGGACCCTAAACCGTCCCCGTCCCCTAACCCTAACCCTAGCCCGAACCCTAACCCTAATCCTTCTTCGAAGCCTGACCCTCACCCGTCCCCTAATCCTAACCCGTACGCTAACACTAACCCGCACCCTCACACGCACGCTCACCCTACAGCGTTGCCATACCCTCACCTGGACCCTAAACCGTCCCCGTCCCCTAACCCTAACCCTAGCCCGAACCCTAAACCTAACCCTTCCCCGAAGCCTGACCCTCACCCGTCCCCTAATCCTAACCCGTACGCTAACACTAACCTGCGCCCTCACACGCACGCTCCCCCTAAAGCGTTGCCGTACCCTCACCTGGACCCTAAACCGTCCCCGTCCCCTAACCCTAACCCTAGCCCGATCCCTAACCCTAACCCTTCTGCGAAGCCTGACCCTCACCCGTCCCCTAATCCTAACCCGTACGCTAACACTAACCCGCGCCCTCATACGCACGCTCCCCCTAAAGCGTTGCCGTACCCTCACCTGGACCCTAAACCGTCCCCGTCCCCTAACCCTAACCCTAGCACCAACCCTAACCCTAACCCTTCCCCGAAGCCTGACCCTCACCCGTCCCCGAATCCTAACCCGCACGCTAACACTAACCTGCGCCCTCACACGCACGCTCCCCCTAAAGCGTTGCCGTACCCTCACCTGGACCCTAAACCGTCCCCGTCCCCTAACCCTAACCCTAGCCCGAACCCTAATCCTAACCCTTCCCCGAAGCCTGACGCTCACCTATCCCCTAATCCTAACCCGTACTCTAACACTAAACCACGCCCTCACACGCACGCTCCCCCTAAAGCGTTGCCGTACCCTCACCTGGACCCTAAACCGTCCCCGTCCCCTAACCCTAACCCTTGCCCGAACCCTAACCCTAATCCTTCCCCGAAGCCTGACCCTCACCCGTCCCCTAATCCTAACCCGTACGCTAACACTAAACCGCACCCTCACACGCACGCTCACCCTACAGCGTTGCCATACCCTCACCTGGACCCTAAACCGTCCCCGTCCCCTAACCCTAACCCTAGCCCGAACCCTAACCCTAACCCTTCCCCGAAGCCTGACCCTCACCCGTCCCCTAATCCTAACCCGTACGCTAACTCTAACCTGCGCCCTCACACGCACGCTCCCCCTAAATCGTTGCCGTACCCTCACCTGGACCCTAAACCGTCCCCGTCCCCTAACCCTAACCCTAGCCCGATCCCTAACCCTAACCCTTCCCTGAAGCCTGACCCTCACCCGTCCCCTAATCCTAACCCGTACGCTAACACTAACCCGCGCCCTCACACGCACGCTCCCCCTAAAGCGTTGCCGTACCCTCACCTGGACCCTAAACCGTCCCCGTCCCCTAACCCTAACCCTAGCCCGAACCCTAACCCTAAACCTTCCCCGAAGCCTGAGCCTCACCCGTCCCCTAATCCTAACCCGTACGCTAACACTAACCCGCGCCCTCACACGCACGCTACCCCTAAAGCGTTGCCGTACCCTCACATGGACCCTAAACCGTCCCCGTCCCCTAACCCTAACCCTAGCCCGAACCCTAACCCTAACCCTTCCCCGAAGCCTGACCCTCACCCGTCCCCTAATCCTAACCCGTACGCTAACACTAACCCGCCCCCTCACTGGCACGCTCCGCCTAAAGCGCTGCCGTAACCTCAGCTGGACCCTAAACCGTCCCCGTCACCTAACCCTAACCCTAGCCCGAACCCTAACCCTAACCCTTCCCCGAAGCCTGACCCTCACCCGTCCCCTAATCCTAACCCGTACGCTAACACTAACCCGCGCCCTCACACGCACGCTCCCCCTAAACCGTTGCCGTACCCTCACCTGGACCCTAAACCATCCCTGTCCACTAACCCTAACCCTAGCCCGACCCTAACCCTAACCCTTCCCCGAAGCCTGACCCTCACCCGTCCCCTAATCCTAACCCGTACGCTAACACTAACCCCCGCCCTCACACGCACGCTCCCCCGAAAGCGTTGCCGTACCCTCACCTGGACCCTAAACCGTCCCCGTCCCCTAACCCTAACCCTAGCCCGAACCCTAACCCTAACCCTTCCCCAAAGCCTGACCCTCACCCGTCCCCTAATTCTAAACCGTACGCTAACACTAACCCGCGCCCTCACACGCACGCTCACCCTAAAGCGTTGCCGTACCCTCACCTGGACCCTAAACCGTCCCCGTCCCCTAACCCTAACCCTAGCCCGAACCCTAACCCTAACCCTTCCCCGAAGCCTGACCCTCACCCGTCCCCTAATCCTAACCCGTACGCTAACACTAACCCGCGCCCTCACACGCACGCTCCCCCTAAAGCGTTGCCGTACCCTCACCTGGACCCTAAACCGTCCCCGTCCCTTAACCCTAACCCTAGCCCGAACCCTAACCCTAACCCTTCCCCAAAGCCTGACCCTCACCCGTCCCCTAATCCTAACCCGTACGGTAACACTAACCCACACCCTCACACGCACGCTCCCCCTAAAGCGTTGCCGTACCCTCACCTGGACCCTAAACCGTCCCCGTCCCCTAACCCTAACCCTAGCCCGAACCCTAACCCTAACCCTTCCCCGAAGCCTGACCCTCACCCGTCCCCTAATCCTAACCCGTACGCTAACACTAACCCGCGCCCTCACACGCACGCTCCCCCTAAAGCGTTGCCGTACCCTCACCTGGACCCTAAACCGTCCCCGTCCCTTAACCCTAACCCTAGCCCGAACCCTAACCCTAACCCTTCCCCAAAGCCTGACCCTCACCCGTCCCCTAATCCTAACCCGTACGGTAACACTAACCCACACCCTCACACGCACGCTCCCCCTAAAGCGTTGCCGTACCCTCACCTGGACCCTAAACCGTCCCCGTCCCCTAACCTTAACCCTAGCCCGAACCCTAACCCTAACCCTTCCCCGAAGCCTGACCCTCACCCATCCCGTTATCCTAACCCGTACGCTAACACTAACCCACGCCCTCACACGCACGCTCCCCCTAAATCGTTGAGGTACCCTCACCTGGACCCTAAACCGTCCCCGTCCCCTAACCCTAACCCTAGCCCGAACCCTAAACCTAACCCTTCCCCGAAACCTGACCCTCACCCGTCCCCTAATCCTAACCCGTACACTAACACTAACCCGCGCCCTCACACGCACGCTCCCGCTAAAGCGTTGCCGTACCCTCACCTGGACCCTAAACCGTCCCCGTCCCCTAACCCTAACCCTAGCCCGAACCCTAACCCTTCCCCGAAGCCTGAACCTCACCCGTCCCCTAATCCTAACCCGTACGCTAACACTAACCCACGCCCTCACACGCACGCTCCCCCTAAAGCGTTGCCGTACCCTCACCTGGACCCTAAACCGTCCCCGTCCCCTAACCCTAACCCTAGCCCGAACCCTAACCCTAATCCTTCCCCGAAGCCTGACCCTCACCCGTCCCCTAATCCTAACCCGTACGAGAAAACTAACCCGCGCCCTCACAAGCACGCTCACCCTAAAGCGTTGCCGTACCCTCACCTGGACCCTAAACCGTCCCCGTCCCCTAAACCTAACCCTAGCCCGAACCCTAACCCTAATCCTTCCCCGAAGCCTGACCCTCACCCGTCCCCTAATCCTAACCCGTACGCTAACACTAACCCGCACCCTCACACGCACGCTCCCCCTAAAGTACTGCCGTACCCTCACCTGGACCCTAAACCGTCCCCGTCTCGTAACCCTAACCCTAGCCCGAACCCTAACCCTAACCCTTCCCCGAAGCCTGACCCTAACACGTCCCCTAATCCTAACCCGCACTCTAACACTAACCCGTGCCCTAACATGCACGCTCCCCCTAAAGCGTTGACGTACCCTCACCTGGACCCTAAACCGTCCCCGTCCCCTAACCCTAACCCTAGCCCGAACCCTAACCCTAACCCTTCCCCGAAGCCTGACCCTCACCCGTCCCCTAATCCTAACCCGTACGCTAACACTAACCCACGCCCTCACACGCACGCTCCCCCTAAACCGTTGCCATACCCTCACCTGGACCCTAAACCGTCCCCGTCCCCTAACCCTAACCCTAGCCCGAACCCTAACCCTAATCCTTCTTCGAAGCCTGACCCTCACCCGTCCCCTAATCCTAACCCGTACGCTAACACTAACCCGCACCCTCACACGCACGCTCACCCTACAGCGTTGCCATACCCTCACCTGGACCCTAAACCGTCCCCGTCCCCTAACCCTAACCCTAGCCCGAACCCTAAACCTAACCCTTCCCCGAAGCCTGACCCTCACCCGTCCCCTAATCCTAACCCGTACGCTAACACTAACCTGCGCCCTCACACGCACGCTCCCCCTAAAGCGTTGCCGTACCCTCACCTGGACCCTAAACCGTCCCCGTCCCCTAACCCTAACCCTAGCCCGATCCCTAACCCTAACCCTTCTGCGAAGCCTGACCCTCACCCGTCCCCTAATCCTAACCCGTACGCTAACACTAACCCGCGCCCTCATACGCACGCTCCCCCTAAAGCGTTGCCGTACCCTCACCTGGACCCTAAACCGTCCCCGTCCCCTAACCCTAACCCTAGCCCGAACCCTAACCCTAACCCTTCCCCGAAGCCTGACCCTCACCCGTCCCCTAATCCTAACCCGTACGCTAACACTAACCCGCGCCCTCACACGCACGCTCCCCCTAAAGCGTTGCCGTACCCTCACCTGGACCCTAAACCGTCCCCGTCCCCTAACCCTAACCCTAGCCCGAACCCTAACCCTAACCCTTCCCCGAAGCCTGACCCTCACCCGTCCCATAATCCTAACCCGTACGCTAACACTAACCCACGCCCTCACATGCACGGTCCCCCTAAAGCGTTGCCGTACCCTCACCTAGACCCTAAACCGTCCCCGTCCCCTAACCCTAACCCTAGCCCCAACCCTAACCCTAACCCTTCCCCGAAGCCTGACCCTCACCCGTCCCCTAATCCTAACCCGTACGCTAACACTAACCCGCGCCCTCACACGCACGCTCCCCCTAAAGCGTTGCCGTACCCTCACCTGGACCCTAAACCGTCCCCGTCCCCTAACCCTAACCCTAGCACCAACACTAACCCTAACCCTTCCCCGAAGCCTGACCCTCACCCGTCCCCGAATCCTAACCCGCACGCTAACACTAACCCGCGCCCTCACACGCACGCTCCCCCTAAAGCGTTGCCGTACCCTCACCTGGACCCTAAACCGTCCCCGTCCCCTAACCCTAACCCTAGCCCGAACCCTAATCCTAACCCTTCCCCGAAGCCTGACGCTCACCTATCCCCTAATCCTAACCCGTACTCTAACAGTAACCCACGCCCTCACACGCACGCTCCCCCTAAAGCGTTGCCGTACCCTCACCTGGACTCTAAACCGTCCCCGTCCCCTAACCCTAACCCTAGCCCGAACCCTAACCCTAATCCTTCCCCGAAGCCTGACCCTCACCCGTCCCCTAATCCTAACCCGTACGCTAACACTAAACCGCACCCTCACACGCACGCTCACCCTACAGCGTTGCCATACCCTCACCTGGACCCTAAACCGTCCCCGTCCCCTAACCCTAACCCTAGCCCGAACCCTAACCCTAACCCTTCCCCGAAGCCTGACCCTCACCCGTCCCCTAATCCTAACCCGTACGCTAACTCTAACCTGCGCCCTCACACGCACGCTCCCCCTAAATCGTTGCCGTACCCTCACCTGGACCCTAAACCGTCCCCGTCCCCTAACCCTAACCCTAGCCCGATCCCTAACCCTAACCCTTCCCTGAAGCCTGACCCTCACCCGTCCCCTAATCCTAACCCGTACGCTAACACTAACCCGCGCCCTCACACGCACGCTCCCCCTAAAGCGTTGCCGTACCCTCACCTGGACCCTAAACCGTCCCCGTCCCCTAACCCTAACCCTAGCCCGAACCCTAACCCTAAACCTTCCCCGAAGCCTGACCCTCACCCGTCCCCTAATCCTAACCCGTACGCTATCACTAACCCGCGCCCTCACACGCACGCTACCCCTAAAGCGTTGCCGTACCCTCACATGGACCCTAAACCGTCCCCGTCCCCTAACCCTAACCCTAGCCCGAACCCTAACCCTAACCCTTCCCCGAAGCCTAACGCTCACCCGTCCCCTAATCCTAACCCGTACTCTAACACTAACCCACGCCCTCACACGCACGCTCCCCCTAAAGCGTTGCCGTACCCTCACCCGGACCCTAAACCGTCCCCGTCCCCTAACCCTAACCCTAGCCCGAACCCTAACCCTAACCCTTCCCCGAAGCCTGACCCTCACCCGTCCCCTAATCCTAACCCGTACGCTAACACTAACCCGCCCCCTCACTGGCATGCTCCGCCTAAAGCGCTGCCGTAACCTCAGCTGGACCCTAAACCGTCCCCGTCACCTAACCCTAACCCTAGCCCGAACCCTAACCCTAACCCTTCCCCGAAGCCTGACCCTCACCCGTCCCCTAATCCTAACCCGTACGCTAACACTAACCCGCGCCCTCACACGCACGCTCCCCCTAAACCGTTGCCGTACCCTCACCTGGACCCTAAACCATCCCTGTCCACTAACCCTAACCCTAGCCCGAACCCTAACCCTAACCCTTCCCCGAAGCCTGACCCTCACCCGTCCCCTAATCCTAACCCGTACGCTAACACTAACCCCCGCCCTCACACGCACGCTCCCCCGAAAGCGTTGCCGTACCCTCACGTGGACCCTAAACCGTCCCCGTCCCCTAACCCTAACCCTAGCCCGAACCCTAACCCTAACCCTTCCCCAAAGCCTGACCCTCACCCGTCCCCTAATTCTAAACCGTACGCTAACACTAACCCGCGCCCTCACACGCACGCTCACCCTAAAGCGTTGCCGTACCCTCACCTGGACCCTAAACCGTCCCCGTCCCCTAACCCTAACCCTAGCCCGAACCCTAACCCTAACCCTTCCCCGAAGCCTGACCCTCACCCGTCCCCTAATCCTAACCCGTACGCTAACACTAACCCGCGCCCTCACACGCACGCTCCCCCTAAAGCGTTGCCGTACCCTCACCTGGACCCTAAACCGTCCCCGTCCCTTAACCCTAACCCTAGCCCGAACCCTAACCCTAACCCTTCCCCAAAGCCTTACCCTCACCCGTCCCCTAATCCTAACCCGTACGGTAACACTAACCCACACCCTCACACGCACGCTCCCCCTAAAGCGTTGCCGTACCCTCACCTGGACCCTAAACCGTCCCCGTCCCCTAACCCTAACCCTAGCCCGAACCCTAACCCTAACCCTTCCCCGAAGCCTGACCCTCACCCGTCCCCTAATCCTAACCCGTACGCTAACACTAACCCGCGCCCTCACACGCACGCTCCCCCTAAAGCGTTGCCGTACCCTCACCTGGACCCTAAACCGTCCCCGTCCCTTAACCCTAACCCTAGCCCGAACCCTAACCCTAACCCTTCCCCAAAGCCTGACCCTCACCCGTCCCCTAATCCTAACCCGTACGGTAACACTAACCCACACCCTCACACGCACGCTCCCCCTAAAGCGTTGCCGTACCCTCACCTGGACCCTAAACCGTCCCCGTCCCCTAACCCTAACCCTAGCCCGAACCCTAACCCTAACCCTTCCCCGAAGCCTGACCCTCACCCATCCCGTTATCCTAACCCGTACGCTAACACTAACCCACGCCCTCACACGCACGCTCCCCCTAAATCGTTGCCGTACCCTCACCTGGACCCTAAACCGTCCCCGTCCCCTAACCCTAACCCTAGCCCGAACCCTAAACCTAACCCTTCCCCGAAACCTGACCCTCACCCGTCCCCTAATCCTAACCCGTACACTAACACTAACCCGCGCCCTCACACGCACGCTCCCGCTAAAGCGTTGCCGTACCCTCACCTGGACCCTAAACCGTCCCCGTCCCCTAACCCTAACCCTAGCCCGAACCCTAACCCTTCCCCGAAGCCTGAACCTCACCCGTACCCTAATCCTAACCCGTACGCTAACACTAACCCACGCCCTCACACGCACGCTCCCCCTAAAGCGTTGCCGTACCCTCACCTGGACCCTAAACCGTCCCCGTCCCCTAACCCTAACCCTAGCCCGAACCCTAACCCTAATCCTTCCCCGAAGCCTGACCCTCACCCGTCCCCTAATCCTAACCCGTACGAGAAAACTAACCCGCGCCCTCACAAGCACGCTCACCCTAAAGCGTTGCCGTACCCTCACCTGGACCCTAAACCGTCCCCGTCCCCTAAACCTAACCCTAGCCCGAACCCTAACCCTAATCCTTCCCCGAAGCCTGACCCTCACCCGTCCCCTAATCCTAACCCGTACGCTAACACTAACCCGCACCCTCACACGCACGCTCCCCCTAAAGTACTGCCGTACCCTCACCTGGACCCTAAACCGTCCCCGTCTCGTAACCCTAACCCTAGCCCGAACCCTAACCCTAACCCTTCCCCGAAGCCTGACCCTAACACGTCCCCTAATCCTAACCCGCACTCTAACACTAACCCGCGCCCTAACACGCACGCTCCCCCTAAAGCGTTGCCGTACCCTCACCTGGACCCTAAACCGTCCCCGTCCCCTAACCCTAACCCTAGCCCGAACCCTAACCCTAACCCTTCCCCGAAGCCTGACCCTCACCCGTCCCCTAATCCTAACCCGTACGCTAACACTAACCCACGCCCTCACACGCACGCTCCCCCTAAACCGTTGCCATACCCTCACCTGGACCCTAAACCGTCCCCGTCCCCTAACCCTAACCCTAGCCCGAACCCTAACCCTAACCCTTCCCCGAAGCCTGACCCTCACCCGTCCCCTAATCCTAACCCGTACGCTAACACTAACCCGCGCCCTCACACGCACGCTCCCCCTAAAGCGTTGCCGTACCCTCACCTGGACCCTAAACCGTCCCCGTCCCCTAACCCTAACCCTAGCCCGAACCCTAACCCTAACACTTCCCAGAAGCCTGACCGTCACCCGTCCCCTAATCCTAACCCGTACGCTAACACTAACCCACGCCCTCACACGCACGCTCCCCCTAAAGCGTTGCCGTACCCTCACCTGGACCCTAAACCGTCCCGGTCCCCTAACCCTAATCCTAGCCGAACCCTAACCCTAACCCTTCCCCGAAGCCTGACCCTCACCCGTCCCCTAATCCTAACCCGTACGCTAACACTAACCAGCACCCTCACACGCACGCTCCCCCAAAAGCGTTGCCGTACCCTCACCTGGACCCTAAACCGTCCCCGTCCCCTAACCCTAACCCTAGCCCGAACCCTAACCCTAACGCTTCCCCGAAGGCTGACCCTCACCCGTCCCCTAATCCTAACCCGTACGCTAACACTAACCCGCGCCCTCACACGCACGCTCCACCTAAACCGTTGCCGTACCCTCACATGGACCCTAAACCATCCCTGTCCCCTAACCCTAACCCTAGCCCGAACCCTAACCCTAACCCTTCCCCGAAGCCTGACCCTCACCCGTCCCTTATCCTAACCCGTACGCTAACACTAACCCGCGCCTTCACACGCACGCTCCCCCTAAAGCGTTGCCGTACCCTCACCTGGACCCTAAACCGTCCCCGTCCCCTAACCCTAACCCTAGCCCGAACCCTAACCCTAACTCTTCCCCGAAGGCTGACCCTCACCCGTCCCCTAATCCTAACCCGTACGCTAACACTAACCCGCGCCCTCACACGCACGCTCCCCCTAAAGCATTGCCGTACCCTCACCTGGACCCTAAACCGTCCCCGTCCCCTAACCCTAATCCTAGACCGAACCCTAACCCTAACCCTTCCCCGAAGCCTGACCCTCACCCGTCCCCTAATCCTAACCCGTACGCTAACACTAACCCGCGCCCTCACACCCACGCTCCCCCTAAAGCGTTGCCGTACCCTCACCTGGACCCTAAACCGTCCCCGTCCCCTAACCCTAACCCTAGCCCGAACCCTAACCCTAACCCTTCCCCGAAGCCTGACCCTCACCCGTCCCCTAATCCTAACCCGTACGCTAACACTAACCCGCCCCCTCACACGCACGCTCCCCCTAAAGCGTTGCCGTACCCTCACCTGGACCCTAAACCGTCCCCGTCCCCTAACCCTAACCCTAGCCCGAACCCTAACCCTAAACCTTCCCCGAAGCCTGACCCTCACCCGTCCCCTAATCCTAACCCGTACGCTAACACTAACCCGCGCCCTCACATGCACGCTCCCCCTATAGCGTTGCCGTACCCTCACCTGGACCCTAAACCGTCCCCGTCCCCTAAACCTAACCCTAGCCCGAACCCTAACCTTAACCCTTCCCCGAAGCCTGACCCTCACCCGTCCCCTAATCCTAACCCGTACGCTAACACTAACCCGCGCCCTCACACGCACGCTCCCCCTAAAGCGTTGCCGTACCCTCACCTGGACCCTAAACCGTCCCCGTCCCTTAACCCTAACCCTAGCCCGAACCCTAACCCTAACACTTCCCCGAAGCCTGACCCTCACCCGTCCCCTAATCCTAACCCGTACGCTAACACTAACCCACGCCCTCACACGCACGCTCCCCCTAAAGCGTTGCAATACCCTCACCTGGACCCTAAACCGACCCCGGCCCCTAACCCTAACCCTAGCCCGAACCCTAACCCTAACCCTTCCCCGAAGCCTGACCCTCACCCGTCCCCTAATCCTAACCCGTACGCTAACACTAACCCGCCCCCTCACACGCACGCTCCCCCTAAAGCGTTGCCGTACCCTCACCTGGACCCTAAACCGTCACCGTCCCCTAACCCTAGCCCGAACCCTAACCCTAACCCTTCCCCGAAGCCTGACCCTCACCTGTCCCCTAATCCTAACCCGTACGCTAACACTAACCCACGCCCTCACACGCACGCTCCCCCTAAAGCGTTGCCGTACCCTCACCTGGACCCTAAACCGTCCCCGTCCCCTAACCCTAACCCTAGCCCGAACCCTAACCCTAACCCTTCCCCGAAGCCTGACCTTCACCCGTCCCCTAATCATAAGCCGTACGCTAACACTAACCCGCCCCCTCACACGCACGCTCCCCCTAAAGCGTTGCCGTACCCTCACCTGGACCCTAAACCGTCACCGTCCCCTAACCCTAACCCTAGCCCGAACC